>NC_132780.1:127099829-127269829 GCF_048418805.1 Vulpes vulpes | reverse complement strand
AAAATGTATTTCTTTAGTAGCTCATTTTAAAACAATAAAATCTCTTTGGTTCTAATCTAATCTTTTAAAAATAAAGGTAATTCTATAACTTATTGAAAAGTTTATAAAATAAATGTTTACAGTAAATATCAATTTTTTAAAAGATTTTATTTATTTATTCATGAGAGACACACAGAGAGAGAGGGGCAGAGACACAGGCAGAGGGAGAAGCAGGCTCCATGCAGGGAGCCTGATATGGGACTCGACCCGGGGTCTCCAGGATCACATCCTGGGCTGCAGGTGGCGCTAAACTGCTGTGCCACTGGGGCTGTACAAATATCAAATTTTCTTAAGAGAAAATTTATAACTTTTTTTTTTTTTAAGATTTTATTTATTTATTAGAGACACACAGCGAGAGAAAGATAGAGGCAGAGACACAGGCAGAGGGAGAAGCAGGCTACATGCAGGGAGCCTGATGCGGGACTTGATCCTGGGTCTCCAGGATCATGCCCTGGGCTGTAGAAGGCGCTAAACCGCTGAGCTAGCAGGGCTGCCCAATTTATAACTTTTATATGAGAATTTTATGCTCCTTAAACAAGCCCTAAAAGCAAGCAATTATTTTATTTGTTAAGACTAAAAACTCAGGATGCCTGGGTGGCTCAGCGGTTGAGTGTCTGCCTTTGGCTCAGGGCGTGATCCTGGAATCCCGGGATCGAGTCCCACATTGGGCTTCCTGCATGGAGCCTGCTTCTCTCTCTGCCTGTGTCTCTGCCTCTCTCTGTATCTCTCATGAATGAATGAATGAATGAATGAATGAATGAATGAATGAATAAATAAATAAAATCTTTTAAAAAATTAAATTAAAATAAAAGAAGACGTTAACTTTTACACAGAGCTTATTATATACCAATGTATGCTAGGTGGGTACTTTACATATCACATTTTGTCTTCATATAACTCAAGGAGATTGTTTCTTCCTAATTGAGGAAATTCTGTTTACTTAACATGGCTTCTCTTATCCGCTTAATCAGGTGGCTAGCTTATAAGCAGTTATTTATTTCTGATGACTATAATTAATTTTAGAAAGCAAAATAAAAACTGAGATCTGAGGATGCCTAGGTGGCTCAGCAGTTGAGCATCTGCCTTCAGCTCAGGGCATGACCCCGGGGTTCCGGGATGAGTCCTGCATCGGACTCCACGCATGGAGCCTGCTTCTCCCTCTGCCTATGTTTCTGCCTCTCTGTGTGTCTCTCATGAATAAATAGATAAAATCTTAAAAAAAAAAGCAAAAGTGAGATTTGTTTGGGTAACTTAAGTTAGAACAAGAGCTATAAGAAGTAATATATTAACTTACTGCGGGTGTTCCAGAAGGGAAGCCATCTTTCTCTGAATATGAAACAGAAAATAATGCTAAGTCAACAACTCAAAAAATAAAAACAACTTCTATATAATAAGGGGAAGAAAATACAATGCAGAGCAAGTAAAATGTTCTTTGCTTTCATTTTAGGATGAAGCAAATCTTGAGAAAAATGATAATATCAGTATTCAAATAAGAATTTATTCAAGATTGTGCTACCAAATTTCAAATCTTAATGGAACTCTAGATTTACCAAAAATCATTGACTTGTATACTTCAAATGAATGAATTTTACAGTATGTGAACTATATTTCAAGGCAACTATTCAGACAATAGTAATTGTGCAAAGGAAAATTCTTAACATAAATTCTTTTTTTTTAAATTTATTTATTTATTTATTTTTTAACATAAATTCTGATCAGTAAAAAAGCATATTCCTAAAGGCAAAACTATGTTTTGAATATCAAAATATTCATTCTGGAGTTTAAAAGAGCAAGTTTTGTTTTGTTTTACTTTTCAAAAGGCCCAGAGACTTTTACATTTTTATACATATATATGTTAAATAATATTAATATAACTATAACATATGGCTATATTATTTAACATGTATATTAAAACATAAAACATTACTTATATAATATAAATATGTAGGTATTTACACAAATAATATATAGTTATATTAAAGGTACATATTTAATATAACTAACATATATATTAAGTATGCAATATTTAAATAGGGTGAAAAGAATATACCATTTTCTGGTCAAACACTGACTTAAAAAATTACTAATTTACACAGACTTACTAACAAACACAAAGGCTTTAGGGTTGTGTCTGATCTTTTGCTAAGGATGTAAAGGTCAAGATCTAAGTTAAAAAGTCAAGATCAGGGGATCCCTGGGTGGCGCAGCGGTTTGGCGCCTGCCTTTGGCCCAGGGCGCGATCCTGGAGACCCGGGATCGAATCCCACGTCGGGCTCCCGGTGCATGGAGCCTGCTTCTCCCTCTGCCTGTGTCTCTGCCTCTCTCTCTCTCTCTGTGACTATCATAAATAAATAAAGATTTAAAAAAAAAAAAAAAAAAAAAAAGTCAAGATCATTTGGCCAAGTGGTCTTTATTTCTTCCTTGAGCAAAGCCCTTATTTCTGTGAAAATGCAATCAAATTACGTACAATTAATTAAAACTACACGTATGATTTTAGGGGTCAAAGAAACATATTAAAAGATACCCTGGGGGGATGCCTGGGTGGCTCAGCAGTTGAGTGTCTGCCTTTGGCTCAGGCTTTAGTCCCAGGATCCCAGGATCAAGTCCCACATTGGGCTCCCTGCACGCAGCCTGCTTCTCCCTCTGCCTGTGTCTCTGCTTCTCTCTCTTTCTGTGTCTCTCATGAATAAATACATAAAATCTTTAAAGGATCTGTGTGAGGGAGCCTGAACATCAAGAGAGATTCAAGAGTACAGCAGTCAACTATCATGTACGGACTTTATTCTGACCCTGATTTGAACACATAAATTATTTTTAAAAAGCTACTATACTTCAATTCTTATCTAACGATACCCTAATTCAAAGGTATAAAATCTTTTAGTTCTAATGCTTATTTTATGTTTATATATTTGATAAGTTTCAATTTTGGAATGGACTTAAGCATGTTTTTACTTTCAAAGTCTGTGTATTTAATATAGCAAACAATCCTCCTGTCCTACTAAAAATAAATGTATTTCTAATTTGAACATGCCTAAAAATCATGATGTGCCTTTCTCTTCCATTGTTGGGAGTCATTCCAAAGCCGTGAAACACACACACAAAAAAACCAAACAGAAGGCGAAAACACCCACTTTTGGCAAAACTAAGAGATTAATATATTCCCCAGACTCTGAATTCTGCATAAAAGCTACCCCAATCAGTTTACAAAAGGCAGATCTACAAAGGGGCAAGAATAAAGACAAAGACCATAGCTTAGCTTTTTATTTTTCCAGAGACATTCTTTTTATGACAATTCTGCAATCCCATTTGAATCAGCCTTTACCACTGTATGACATCTTACCAGTAGGAGTAAAGCTCAGGTATTTCTGCTTCACTGTGTTGGAGTCATAGAACTTTAAGACATCCAGCACAGCCTGAGGATTCTTCTTTTGCTCTAGTTTGGTGATATTGGAGGTCTGTAATAATCGAGCCCACTGTTCTGGCATGCCCTAACAAAAAGACGGTCAGAAATTAGTTGTTTTGAGTCGCTCCAATAAAATCAACTTCCAGAGGTAAATGACAAAATACATAAAAATACAAGCCAATCAATTATAGGCTTGACTACATTGTAAAAGGTCTTCTTTTTCTAATGGTCTATTTTGCTAAATCTGTTTTTGCATTATTCTAACTAATGGGCTCATTTCCCTAAGACAAAGATATAGCAAACCACAACCCCTTTGTAAGAGAAAAGCACTAAGAATTCACAGTTAACATGTGGACAGAAAAGTTAACTTGAAACAATATTGCAAGGGAAGTTTTGAGTGCTAATACATAAAGGAGTCCCAACTGGGTAAACTTACAGTGAATTCTCCCGTAACCGCATCAAAGCCAACATGGATGGTATGCTCAAAATCAGATGGAGGAGAAATTTCTGGCCGTTCCTTTTCTTTCTTCTTACTTCCTAGAGGGCATGAAAAAAAAAAAAGAATCATTCTATTTAAACAAGATTAATAATAAAGTTACTCATAATCATGTTTCTCCAAAATTAATTAGGAAAAAATTATTCTAGAAGAGATTTCCCCCTAAAAGACACTGGCTTATAGGAAACCGATAAAAGTAAAGTAACCTATTCTGTGTTCAAGCAGGGGTGGGGACAACCACAACTGTGTCCTGATTAAAGAGGTACCTGGACTGACCCTGCACCAGGACTGAATAAAAGAGCACAGGACAGAAGAGATAGCCCTTTAGAACACTGGTTCTCATAAACAGAGGCCTATACTTTCCATACTGAGCAATCTGGAAAACAGTCTATCAGATTCTATTTCCATTTGGCTATATTCATCCCAAAAGAACAACTTACATTACTATGACCATGTAGATAATATAGACTGTATAGACAAAGTTTACAATGAGCATGCCATCTTTCTTGAACAACTCTAGTCCTTCCTCTTTTTATTAAAAATAACTGCTACATCTTAAGCCTTGTTTTTCCATGGTTCTACCAATTATTTTTGCTACATTTCTGACACACGTCAATAATATTCTCTGTAATTCAAACATATTTGTTCCTCTCTGCCCCACTAGATGCTTCAAGTCCCCTGGCCATACCCTCCCACACCTCCGCCTTGCTCTCAGATCCTCCTGCTCTAATCTGCAGTAGTTTATGCCTAAGCTTCTGGCACAGTTGTCCTAGGACATTCCTTCTACCCTTGCTAGAATCTATTTTCTGGATATTTTGTTTTCTTCTTTCTGGTTTACCCCTTGATACTTCTTGACCATATATATACATATTTAGATTGAAAATGTTTCCCCACCTCAGAACTTCTAACTTCCAGTGCTGCTATTCAGAAGGTCAATGCCATTTTGAACTACTGCTGAAAATCAAAATTAATTGTCCATCTATGCCTGTGTCTATTTCTAGATGCATAACCTTGTTGCAATCATTTATCTTTATGCCAATACGAGCCTGCCTTGACAGTTGTAGTTTAAAAATAAGCATTGAAACCACATAGTATAAGCCTTATAATTTTTTCCTTTTTCAAAGCTGTTTGACTATCCTAGGTCCTTTGCTGAGATTTTGATTGGAATTATATTCAATCTATAGATCAGTTTAGGGAGAACTGATTTCTTAACAATAGTGAGCTTTCAGGACACCTGGGTGGCTCAGTGGTTTAGCACCTGCCTTTGGCCTAGGATGTGAGCCTAGAGTCCCAAGATTGAGTTTCATATTTGGCTTCCTGTGTGGAGCCTGCTTCTCCCTCTGCCTGTCTTTGCCACCCCCCCGACCCCTCTCTGTCTCTCATGAATAAATAAATAATAAAAATCTTTAAAAAAATACTGAGCTTTCTAATCCATGAAAACAGTGAATGTCTCCATTTATTCAGGTCTTTTAAAACTTCTATCAGCAATATTTTATAGTTACCACTGTACAGATCTGTCACTGCTTTTGTCAAATTTCTGCCTCGGTATTTCAAAATTTCTGTTGCAATTGGTTTTGCATTTGCTTCTTTATTTATTATACAACTTTAGGCATTGGTGGCTTTAATGTCAAAACAAGTTAGGTAGGGAGTGTTCTAGTTTTTAGGATGCAAAGTACTAGCACTTATTGAACTTTGGAAAGGTTTTCTGGTTAAATATGATATTATGTTTTACCAATTAAAAATATTCTATGTAAAAGCACTTGGTCTGGGGGGTCACTTTTTTTTTAAAAATAAACTCTACCTAAAAGGAGGCTCAAATTCATGACCCCAAAGAGTAGTATGCTCTACTGACTGAGCCAGCCAGGTCCCCCTGCAAATAGTACCGCTTTTTAAATTTGGTTTTCAACTTTTTTTTTTTTTAAGATTTTATTTATTTATTTGACAGAGGGAGAGCACAAGCAGGAGTAGCGACAGACTGAAGGAGTGGGAGAAGCAGCCTCTCTGCTAGGCAGAGAGCCTGATATGGGGCTTGATCCCAGGACCCTGGGATCATGATCTGAGACAAAGGCAGACACTTAACTGACTAGGCCACTCATGTGCCCTGGTTCTCAACTGCCCATTGATGGTATAGAGAAACACAACTGATTCCTGATACCGATATACTGAAATCTTACTTTATCTTTTTTAGCTCCAGCAGCTTCTTTGTAGCTATCACAAGATTTCATATAAAAATTCAATCATATTTTTTTGTGAATAAAGGTTTACTTCTATCTCATTCTGAATTCCCTTCATATCTTTTTCTTGCCTTACTGCACTGGCTACAACCTCTAGCACACTACTGAATAAAAGCAGTGAGAAGAAAAATCTTTGCATTTTTTTGGATCTTAAAGGGAAAAGCCTTTTTTTTTTTTTTCACTATTAAACTTGATGCTAGTGGTAAGTTTTTCAAAGATGTTCTTTATCAGGTTAAAGGCTTTTCTTCGTATTTCAAGTTTGCTGAATGTTTTTATCAGAACGGAATACAGATTTTGTTAAATGCTTTTTTTACAACTAATGAGGTGAACATACATTTTATCTTTCTTATATTGTTAATATAATAAATTATACTGATTAACTTCCAAATGTTACACCAACCTTGCATTCCTGAAATGAAAACCACGTGGTCACTGTGTACTATTCCCCCTTTCACATACAGTGAGATTCTAATTGCTAAAATCTTGCTAAAATGTTACATCTATATTGATGAGAAATATAGGTATCTAGCTTTCTTTTTTGTAATGTCTTTGGTTGTGGTATCAGGGTCTCATAATATCAATATCAATATCAATATCATATCAATACTGATCTCATAAAGTAAATTGGGAAGTATTCCTTTCCATTCAATTTTCTGGAAGATTATGTAGAACCGTTGATAGTTGAATGTTTGGTACAACTCACCAATGGAGCCGTATGGGTCTGTTTCTTTGTGGAAGGTTGTTAACTACAAACTAAATTTTCCTAGAGATGTAGTGTTTTTTTTTTTTTTTAAATGATGAGTAGTATTTTGGGGGTATTTTTTTTTTTTTTTTAATTTATGATAGTCACAGAGGGAGAGAGAGAGAGGCAGAGACACAGGCAGAGGGAGAAGCAGGCTCCATGCACCGGGAGCCCGACGTGGGATTCGATCCCGGGTCTCCAGGATCGCGCCCTGGGCCAAAGGCAGGCGCCAAACCACTGCGCCACCCAGGGATCTCGAGATGTAGTGTTTTTAGGTTATTTCTTCTTGAATGAATTTTGAAAACTTGTCATTCAAGAAATTTTCCTACTTTATCTAATGTGTTGAATTTGTTACTTTATCATTTTTAATAGCTGTAAAAATGCCACCTTTCTTTTTTTTCTTTCTTTGATATAAAGAGACAGAGCATAAGCAGGCAGAGTGGCAGGCAGAGGGAGAGGGAGAAGCAGGATCCCCGCTGAGCAGAGCAACTGATGTGGGGCTTGATCTCAGGACTCCAGGATCATGACCTGAGCCGGAGGCAGATGCTTAATCAACTGAGGCACCCAGGTGCCTTTCATTCTTTTTCTTAAGATTTTATTTATTTATTTATTCATAAGAGAGAGAGAGAGAGAGAGAGAGAGAGAGAGAGAAGCAGAGACACAAGCAGAGGGAGAAGCAGGCTCCATGCAGGGAGCCCGACGCGGGACTCGATCCCAGGACTCCAGGATCACACCCTGGGCCAAAGGCAGGTGCTAAACTGCCGAGCCACCCATGGATTCCCCCCGCCCCTCCCCCATTTCAGTTTGCCTAGGTTTATCCATTTTACTGATATTCTCAATAAATCAGCTTGCAGTTTCACTGATTTTTCTTTTTATTGTATTGATCTTCACTTTGAATTTTGTTATTTCTTTTCTTCCATACATTCAATCTCATTTGCTCTTCCTTTCTAGATTATTAAGATGGCTTTGCTTAAGTCGTTGACTTAAAATCTTTTTCTCGTCTCATACTATAAATTTTCTTCTAAGTACTGCCTTAGCAGCATACAGATATTGATGCTGTGAATTTTCATTTTCATTCCATTTAATATACTTCCTAATATCTTTTTGATTTCTTCATTTATTTGGAAGTGTTTTTTCCCCTGAATATTTCCAGAGATTTTTCTGTTAATTTTTAATTAAATTACATTGTGGTCATACAATATACTTTGTATGATTTGAATCCTTCTAAATTTATTAGACTTTTAAAAATCTCCCTAGAATGTGATCTCAGTTAAGTGTTCCATGTTCACTTAAAAAAGTATATTCTCTTTTTTTTTTTTTTAAGATTTTATTTATTTATTCATAGAGACAGAGAGAGGCAGAGACACAGGCAGAGGGAGAAGCAGGCATCATACAGAGAGCCTGATGTGGGACTCGATCCAGGTTCTCCAGGATCACGCCCTGGGCTGCAGACTGCGCTAAACCACTGCGCCACCGGGGCTGCCCAAAACAGTATATTCTCAAGGTGGAATGTGCTATAATGTCAACTGGTCAGAGTTGATTGATAGTTTCAGCAATTTTCTGTCTACTGGCTCTACCAATTACTGAGAGAAGTATACTGGAATCTCCAACTATAATGGGATTTATCTATTTCTCCTTAAAACTGTATCTGTTTTTACTTCCTGTATTTTAAAGCTCTAGTATTAAGTGTGCAAATGTTTATTTCTATTATTTCCTCTTCATGAACTGACCTTACCATTATAAAATAACCTATTCCTTACCTTTATCCCTTAAATATTTAGAGTAATATTTTTTGCTCCAAAATCTGTTTTATCTGATTTTAGCCAGTCCAGGTTTCTTTTCACTGTTAGTATGCTTAACAAAAATCCTGTTATTTGACCTATTTCTTGGTTTTATGTTTTTAAAGTGAATTTTTATAAATAGCATATGATTAGTAATCTAATAACCTCTGCTTTTTAATTGGGGTGCCTAGATCAGTTACATTTAATGTGATTATTGACATAGCTGGATTTACTTTTTCTTTTTCCTTCCTTCCTCCTCCCTCCCTCCCTCCCTCTCTCTTTCCTCTCTTTCAGTAGGCTCCACCCTCAGTGTAGAGCCCAATTCAGGGCTTGAATTCACAACCCTGAGATCAAGACCTGAGCTGAGATCAAGAGTCGGACACTCAACCAACTGAGCCACCCAGGAGCCCCTGATGTAGCTGGGTTTAAACTAGCCATTCCATTGTTTTCTAATGGTCTCTATTCTTTGTTTACATTTTCCTCTTTTTTTTCTTTGGATTAACTATTTTTTATAATTCCCCTTTTATCTCCTTTGTTGTTTAAGCAATAATTCTTTATATACCATAAAGTTCATCTGAGTTTTAATATACAGAAAGAGTTGTGTAACCATCACCACAACCTAACTGTGGACATTTTCATCATCCCTAAAAGCAACCGTGTACTCATTAGCAATCGCTCCTCATTGTTTCCTCCCCCATCCCAAGCTCTGCGCAACCACTAATCTTCCTTCACCACACATTTGTCTATTCTGGCCATTTCATATAAATAGGGCCACACAACACGCAGTCTTTTGTAAATGGCTTTAAAAAAAAAAAGATTTTATTTATTTATTCATGAGAGACACACAGAGAGGGGCAGAGAAACAGGCAGAGGGAGAAGCAGGCTCCATGCAGGGAGCCCAATGTGGGACTGGATCCCGGGACTCCAGTATCACACCCTGGGCCAAAGGCAGACGCTAAACCGCTGAGCCACCCAGGCATCCCTTTACTTGTTTTAGAGGTTCATCTATGTGATAGAACATATCACAGGACTGACTTACATTTATTTATTTTATTTATTTTATTTATTTATTTATTTATTTATTTATGATAGTCACACACACAGAGAGAGAGAGAGAGAGGCAG
Source organism: Vulpes vulpes (assembly GCF_048418805.1). Lineage (NCBI taxonomy): Eukaryota > Metazoa > Chordata > Mammalia > Carnivora > Canidae > Vulpes > Vulpes vulpes. Next base: position 127,260,010 of record NC_132780.1, on the reverse strand, counting down.
AGACATAGGCAGAGGGAGAAGCAGGCTCCATGCACCGGGAGCCCGACGTGGGATTCGATCCCAGGTCTCCAGGATCGCGCCCTGGGCCAAACCACTGCGCCACCCAGGGATCCCACAGGACTTCACTTCTTAAATAGGGACTTCATTTCTTAAAAACTGGATGTTTTTTAGAGATTTAGATTAGGAAAAACATTTTACCATTTTTAGTGATTTTCATTCCTTTATGCAGATCTACATTTTCCTCTGACAACATTTTCCTTCTGCCTGAAAGATTTGGTTTAATATTTCTTATAGGGCAGATCTGCTGCTGAAAAATTCTTTCAGCCTTTATACATTTAAAAATCTTTGTTTCCCCTTCATTTTTGAGATATGTTCACAAGATACAGAATTCTAAGTTAATAAGAGTCTTCCTTTCAATACGTTAAAAAATTTTTTTAAAGATTTTATTTGTTTATTTGGGAGAGTGAGAGCACAAGCAGGGGGAGGAGCAGAGGGAGGGGGAGGAGCAGACTCCCTGCTGAGCAGGGAGCCCTCCAGCCCAGGGGCTTGAGAGGGGCTCTATCCCAGGACTCTGGGATCATGACCTGAGTGGAAAACAGACACTTAACTGACCAAGCCATCCAGGTGCCCCTCTTTTAGTACTTTAAAGATATTCCTTCTTCTATGATGCACTGTTACTTCCATGAAGTCCACTGTCATATTTTGTTCCTTTAGGTAATGTGTCTTTTCTTTCTGGTAGCTTATTTTTGGGCTTACAAAAATAAGTTTTGTTTTTTAATTGATTTTTTAGAGCAGTTTTAGGTTCAAGAAAATTGAGCCAAAGGTCTGAAAGCTTTTAAAATTTTCTCTTTATCAGGATCCCTGGGTGGCGCAGCGGTTTGGCGCCTGCCTTTGACCCAGGGCGCGATCCTGGAGACCCGGGATCGAATCCCATGTCAGGCTCCCGGTGCATGGAGCCTGCTTCTTCCTCTGCCTGTGTCTCTGCCTCTCTCTCTCTCTCTCTCTCTCTCTCTCTCTCTCTCTCTGTGACTATCATAAAAAAAAAAAAAAAAAAATTTATCTCTATCACCTGTTTTAAACAATTTGATTATGTGCTGTGGTTGTAGTTTTCATCACGTTTCTTGTGCTTGGAATTCACTGAACTTCTTGAATCTATGGCTTTACAGCTTTCATTAAATTTGTAAAGTTTTCAGCTTTTAAAAAAAAAGTTTTTTTTAAACGTTTCCCCTTCCCATTTTTTGGAAACTTCAATTACAGTTTTATTACATCTGCATGCAATTTGTCCCATAGCCATTCATTTTTGTTTCAGTTTTCTTTCTTCTAAGTTTCATTTTACATGGTTTCTATGGTCTTCAAATCACTTATCTTTTCTTCTAAAATGCCTAATTTACTGTTAATCTTGTCCATTGTATTTTCAATCTCTAGAATTTTGATTTGTTCTTTTTCTACCTTCCAGCATTACTTCTAAATATGCTGAATCTTTCCTTTGGGTTCTTCATATGGAATACAATCATTTCACCATTTTAATGTCCTTGCCTACTAATTCTATCAACTGTATCACTTCTGGATTGATTCCAATTGACTGATTTTACTCAATATGGGTCTTTGCATGCCTGGAAAATACTGAATGGATGCCAGACACTGAAAACTGTTCCTTGGTAATTGCTAGATATTTTTGTATTCCTATAAACATTGGTGAGCTTTGTTCTGAGACACAGGTGATTCTTAGCTGTTTACTCATAGAGGGGAGAAACAAATTTAGAAACAGTTGGCCCATTAGGTATTAAAGTTTTGTTAGGCAATATTGGAGCAACATTTAATCTAGAGCTAATTCTGCCCCAATTCGGAGGAAAGGTCTCTATTCTATGATTCTTATTCTGAATGGTGGGAATAGGAAATATCCTGTGCCCTGTGTGAGCATTGCAGATAGTTTCCTCTCATCATTCCCAGTGGTTCCTTTTCCAGTCTGGGTAGTTATTTTCACATACATGTGCTACTGAATACTCAAAGGAGACCTCTACAGATTTTTCTCTCTGTGTGTATACAAACTAGCTGCCTTGACGTCACCCAACTTCCAGCTCTCTTTCTTAGCTCTAGGAGACCACCTAATTGTCCCTCCCTGTGCTGCAACCTGGCAACTCATTCCAAGCAGTAAGCTGGGTCAATTGTAGGACTCACCTCAATTGTTTTCCATCTCTTGGGATGGATTTCCTTTATTTCTGATATACAACATCATGAAAACCATTGCTTTATTTTTCCCCAGTGTTTTAGTTCTTTCAATTGGAAGGGCAAAATCTAGTCCCTGTTACTACACCTTTTTTTTTTTAAGATTCTATTTATTTATTTATGACAGACAAGAGAAAGAGAGAGAGAGAGAGAGAGGCAGGCAGAGAGACACAGGCAGAGGGAGAAGCAGGCTCCATGCAGGGAGCCTGACATGGGACTCGATCCCGGGTCTCCAGGATCAGGCCCTGGGCTGAAGGCAGTGTAAACTGCTGAGCCACCCGGGCTGCCCTCCTGTTACTCCATCTTGACTGGAAATATAATAGGTTTTGCTGTCATATCTGTGGTATTATGAAATTTCAGGATGATATGATTTGATGTGGTCTTTACTCTTTTATTGTGATGAATATTCAGTGAATCCCTTCCATTTGGAAATCATATTCTTTTGATATGGGAAATTTGTTCTATCATTTCTTAGATTATTTTATTCGTTAAGTTTTATCAGCATATCATATATTTCCTCTCGTATTTTCCATTTTTGTATTTTTGTTTAATAATCTGGGGAATTTTCTTGATTGTCTTCCAATCTTCCACCTATTGATATCTTTTGTTTTGGTAATATTAAATGTTGACTTCCCAAGAATTATTTCTCATTGCTTCTGATCGTTCTGACAATACTTTCCTTGTTTCATGGATGCCAGTGATCTTCTCTTTGAAGATTACACAATTTACTTGTGTGTATAGATTGGTTTTCTTCACCCTACATTGTCTGTCCTATATTCCTTTTTTATCCTCTGTGGATCCCTGGGTGGCACAGCGGTTTGGCGCCTGCCTTTGGCCCAGGGCACGATCCTGGAGACCCGGGATCGAATCCCACGTCGGGCTCCCGGTGCATGGAGCCTGCTTCTCTCTCTGCCCCTCTCTCTCTCTGTGACTATCATTAAAAAAAAAAATATATATATATATATATATTTAAAAAAAGGGTTTTTCTCAAATGTCTGGTAATTCTTTGCTATATATTCATACAGAGGAATATTTGTTTTTTAAAGATTTTATTTATTTATTTATTTATTCATGACAGAGAGAGAGAGAGGCAGAGACGAAGGCAGAGGGAGAAGCAGGCTCCATGCAGGGAGCCCGACGTGGGACTCGATCCCAGGTCTCCAGGATCACGCCCCGAGCCAAAGGCAGCACTAAGTCGCTGAGCCACCCGGGCATCCATACAGAGAAATATTAAAAAGTTAACTGAGAGATGTATCAGCCTTTTCATTAAAGATGGGTGGGGGGGTGGGGTACCTAAAGTATTTTTTTCCAGAGCATTCTGTTTATCCAGAGAAAAATCTTCCAATCTCTAGTCTGAGGGCTTTGAGTCAAGCTACAAGTATTCTGAAAGCAGGGTAGAGGAAAAAAATTTAATGTTAACTTGTATTGAATCTGCCCTTTTCTTTTTTCAGTTTCAGAATTCAGTGATTCATTAATCATCCACCACATATAATACTCAGTGCTCATTATATCAAGTGCCCTCCTTAATGTCCATCACCCAGTTATCCCATCCTCCCACCTACCTCCCTTCAAACAACCCTCAGTTTGTTTCCTACAGTTAAGGAATCTGCCTTTCTTATTCTGGCGACTCCTCTGACAAGAATGAGGGGCTTCTTGGTTTAATTTCTCCTTGAATACAAATAAACATCAGTTTGTTCTTTTGTTCTACCTGAGGATGGGACTTAAAAACATTTTCATTGGCTACATGGGGTAAAGAAGGGGTCCTAAGGGGCTTCTGATTCCTCCTACACAGATTTTCAACTAATTCCTCCCCCTTTTCAGCCTGTGTATTATATATCTCCCCCACTCCACCACACACACACACGTGATATTGTATGTCTCTAAACCCTAAGCCTCTGAGATTTTTACAAGGAAAATCGTTCACTTCTCACAGACATTCCCATTTGCATACGCTTAGGATAGGTCCTCATCTGTTCAGTCAGCTGCCACTTTTCCACCCTTCTATCTTTCAAGTATGTACTGAAATCTCCTTGAATACTATGTCCCTTCTATTTTCTTTGCTCTTATGATATTAAAAGAAAATTTGTTATTTTACTTGGGTCTGAGGAGGGATAGGGATAGCAAATAGAGGCATGTGGTCAGTTTGCTATGCTGTCAATCTGGTTAAATTCTCCTAATATAAAAGCTAAAAGTCATGTTCTTTGATAGGTCTGCATATCTACAGTTGGAATGTTACTGTACACCGCACCACTCTTTGTTTACGAGATGTTACTGACCTAGCACTAGTGGGAAGCATACTATTTTTTTGACTAGTGAGGATAAATTTGTGACTAATGTCCATCTCCTTTCTAGGTTTCTTCGATACATATTTATTGACAAGAGATCTGACTATGGTAAGTGGGTAGGGTGCATTAGGTGTGGCAAGGAGCAGAGGGAAATGCAACTGTTAAACCTAGTATAAATTCTGCCATCTCTACTGAAATGTACAATTCCATCTATCAAAAATAACTGCTCATTTTCAACTACACTGTGAGTGTTCTGATATCATGCTCTCTACTTCTCTTTTAGAAGATTCTTTAGAAGTCCCTAGACTCATAACTCAATATCCTGCATAGAGGAAATATTTACTAACCAACTATAAACTAATAGTTTACTTTTTTATATGGCTCTGAACTGATGACAGAAAAACAACTTCATGCATTATAAAAGTACTCATTTCCTCTTCTTTAAAAAAAAAAAAAAAAAACAAACCCTGCTCAGTATTCCACTTCTGATATACATATGGTTGGCAAAGATACTATTTTATTAAATGACCTTGATTATAGATGACTAGTCCAAGGCAGGCATAAAATTCAAGCCAGGTCAGCTATTGTTCCCTAATACTGGGTCCCAGGCAATTAGATTGGTTTAGGAGTGAATACCTAAACTAAGCCAGAATTAACGTCTTGAGAATCAGTCTTTCACTAGTGAATGGAGTTATAAGAAATAAACCCCAAGAAGTGAAGTGTTGAGGGTTGTTTCCTAACATACAGAGAAAAAAAAGTCTGAAATTAAAAATAATAATAATAATAAAGGTAACACAAAAACAGACAAGACATACAGCAAGAGAATTCCTGGTTCCATCTGTGTCTAAGGCCCAGCCACATTTTCAACCTAGGAATGCTGAGTTTAGAAACGTATATTGGGGGACACTTGGGTAGCTCAGCAGTTGAGCATCTATCTGCCTTTGGCTCAAGGTGTGATCCCGGTCTGAGGATTGAATCCCACATGGGGCTCCTGATGAGGAGCCTGTTTCTCCCTCTGCCTGTGTGTCTCTGCCTCTCTCTGTGCCTCTCATAAATAAATAAATAAAATTAAAAAAAAAAAAAAAGATGTAAGTATTAAAGAAAGTTAAGAGTACAGAATAAAAATTTAAAGAAGTAAAAATGATTAAGCAGAACTTGATACACATTGATATACAACAGTTCACTATAAAGGAAATGACCCAGTATCTGAAAATCTATGTAATCCCATTTGTTTTTATGTAACACACACAGATACATACAAATATTCCTTGTATTTTAGTTGTCTTAGGAAAGGAAAGGGATATTAAAAAAAAATACCTAAAACAAAAATATAGTGAAACATGTCTCAAATCAAACAATGTGTGAGAAGGGAGAAAAAAAGATTCTTAGAACCACTTTCCAACTTCATCAGACAACAAAACAAGCAGGCAGGCAGCAACTTTCAGCTAAGAGGTGAGGCCCTTAAGTCATGTGCTTAAAAAGAATCGTTAGGTATGACACTGCCACATTCTTTAAGGCCACCATCTTTTTGGCTACATTTCAGCTAGAATCTAAGGCTAAAAAACCCCCATCTCTTTAAAAGGAAGACTCTTCTATTTCTACTCTAACAGAATCAGTGATTACTGATTACTCCTTTGTTATTTTGACCCAAAACAGCTTCAAATTAATGAAACTTTTTGTTTCATCACAAAGAAGGGTATTCTCTAAAAAGTAGGAAAAATAGGTATGGGCCACTCTTACTAATCTCAGAATTTGATATTTAGATCAGAAGGGATATTTCAGTTGTCATCTTCATCACTAACCAGAAGTGAAGGTGCATAACATACTTGGTTAACAAGTACTATACCATTCAACGCTGACTAAACAGAGCTTTTAAAAAATAAGCCAAGACAGTGGCTCACTGCCATTTTTACTGACAAACCTACTGGACTTGTTAAGCCATTTCTCACCTGGACTACTGCAAAATCCTAACTAGTTTCCATCTTTAGTCTTAGGCCTCCAACAATACCTACTTTCTATATAGCTGCTAGTTTCTCTTATTTAAGACAGAAATGTGTCCAGGTCTTTCCCCAATTTAAAGTTCTGAAATGGTTCCCTAGGAAACAGGATAAAATCTGAGCCCTGTAGCATGGAATACAAGGCCCATTATGACCTACTCCCTTCCCTGCTTACCTATTTAGCTTCTTCTCCTGTCTGTGGTTTCCTCCACATGCTACACTATTATTCTTTCCCCTTCCCTGCTTTCAAGTCACACTGGACTGTACTCAGCTCCATAAATGTGCTATGATCCCTCCTGGAGCTGGGCCACCGAAACTCTTTTCTAGGCACAGAACACATATTTTAACTATTAAAATCCTGCTAACTATTTTCATTTATTTATTCTTTAGTCTCCAGCTCTACTGTCACTTCTTTAGGAAGCCTTCCCAGATAGGACAGATGTCCTACACTATCTATATTACCACTTTACATAGTTCGTAATTTTATTGGTTAGTGTCCTGAGAGCAGGGACACCATCTGCTTTGTTTATCCCTATCTTTGATCACTCACAGGGTACAGATGATACATATATATCAAAATGTGAAAAGATTTGCTCAATCAACTTGTCATAAAAAGTATAATTTCTAATTTTCTTTTTTTTATTTTTTTTATTTCTAATTTTCTTAACTCTTCCAGTAACATTGATAAACCAATAATGAATAACTGAAGATGGCCTTTTTTTTTTTTTTTAAAATGAAAACATTCGCTGTCTGTTAGTAAGGACAGGAATAGGGGCGTATATTTCAGTACAATAAAATGAGTATCTCTAGATCAGGCTTTATATTAGAGATGGCAAAAATCTTAGGGTAATTTTTATTTCTTAAAATAAAAATACAATTTTTTCCCTTCTAGACTCATTTTTCAAGATGATAGACTAACCACATACTGTATAGCCCTTTCCTTTTAGGACAAATCTATTTATCATAGAACAGAATCAGTGAGAAATGTCTAAAGATGAAAAGCAATTCAGATAAAACTAAGGAGAGGAACAGCTGCTCAGGATGGAGACAGGAGAATGCCAGTTCAGAAATGTTGAGGGTGGTTAAGCAGGTAGATCTCTGTGTTCATTTAAGCATGAATGTGCATACCCACACACAGGGGACCCCTCTCCTACTTCTCAAAGCTTCAGGTTACAGTTACCTCAGAGATGTCAGCTTGCAGGAAGGAACAGTAAGTGTGGGAGGCTGGGATGGGAAGGGAGGGAAGAGCCCCAGGGAATGAGAGGAATTAAGGAGCACCCATTCCTCCAAACATTCCAGCTCTCTTTCTCTTTCTCTTTCTCTCCCTCCATCTAGGCTATGCAAAGTGACTCCGCAGGTGTTCTCTCAACTACAAGGCTGTATATAATTCTAACCAAAACATCAACAGGTTTGTTTTTTTTTTTTTAAGATTTTTATTTATTTAGGCAGAGAGAGAGAGAGAGAGAGAGAAAGAAAGAGGGAGAGAGAGGGAGAGGGAGAGGGAGAGACACAGGCAGAGGGAGAAGCAGTCTCCATGCAGGGAGCCCGACGTGGGACTCGATCCCGGGTCTCCAGGATCACGCCCTGAGCTGCAGGCGGCTCTGAGCCACCAGGGCTGCCCCATCAACAGGTTTTTTTTAAAAAAGTACATGATATGGGATCCCTGGGTGGCGCAGCGGTTTGGCGCCTGCCTTTGGCCCAGGGCGCGATCCTGGAGACCGGGGATCGAATCCCATGTCAGGCTCCCGGTGCATGGAGCCTGCTTCTTCCTCTGCCTGTGTCTCTGCCTCTCTCTCTCTCTCTCTCTCTCTCTCTGTGACTATCATAAATAAATAAATAAAAAAAAATTAAAAAAAAAAAGTACATGATAAATTCTCAAATGTATAGAGAAGAGCAAAGGGCCAAAGATCATAAAGAAAAACTTCACAGGTTTTCTCTCTCAGGTATTAAGAATTACAGGCTATAGTAATTAAGGCAGTACAGTATTAGCTCAGGGACAAGTCAGCCAATGCAATAAGGTAGAGAACACATAAGTAGATCCTGGCTTATGAGGAAACCTGATAGATAATAGCTAGTATTGCAGGTCAGTGGGGAAATGATCAAAGTTTCTTTCTTTTTTTTTTATAGTGTTTTTTTTTTCTTTTAAATTTTTATTTATTTATTTTTGATAGTCACACACACAGAGAGAGAGAGAGAGAGAGAGAGAGAGAGAGAGAGAGAGAGAGAGAGGCAGAGGGAGAAGCAGGCTCCATGCACCGGGAGCCCGATATGGGATTCGATCCTGGGTCTCCAGGATCACGCCCTGGGCCAAAGGCAGGCGCCAAACCGCTGCACCATCCAGGGATCCCTGATCAAAGTTTCAATGAAAGGTATGGGACACTGGTTTTTTTTAAAAAAGTGAATATGGATCTCTCTTTACAGAAACATAAAAACCAAATCTAGATAGTTCAAAGATTTAAACTAAACTTTTAGTAAAACATATGAAAGTATCTTTGACCTCTAGTTTGGCAAAGATTTCTTTTTTTCTTCTTTTTTTTCCCCCTTAAGATTTATTTATTTATTAGAGAGAGGGGAAGAGAAATCTTATGCAGACTCTGCACTGAGCGCAGAGTTGAGCCCAGGGCTGGATCTCAAAAGCTCGAGATCACCACCTGAGCAGAAACTAAGGGTCCAATGTTTAATCGACTGCATCACCTAGCTGCTGCCACTATAACAGAATTTTTTTTTAAGACAGAAGAAAAACAGGAACTAAGTAAGAAAGGCAAAGTTGTTTTGTCTTTTAAAGAGCCTGTAGGGGTGCCTGGGTGGCTTAGTTGGTTAAGCCTTGGACTCCGGGTTTTGGCTGAAATCATGATCTCAGGATCATGGGGTTGAGCCCCACACGGGGCTCAGTGCTTCCTGCTCAGTGTGGAGTCTGCTTGGGGTTCTCTCCCTCTCAAATAAATAAATAAATATTTAAAAAATAAAATAAAGAGCCTGGAAAGTTTTAAGATCAGCTCTGAAAAGTTATTAGATCTTGAATGTGATAAACACAAGAAAACAAAAGATTTCGGAAATTAGAAAAACAAAATTTAATGGATATTAAATACAGACCTCAAGGGCTGATAAACTTAAATGCCATCAGAGCCATCCTAGGTACCCTCACCCTCTCTTTGTGAGGGGGGACCTTGAGTTAGTAATAGCCGATGAGTGAGTTAAGAAGGTAAAACTGGAAGAGTCTCAAAATGATGAGAGATGGGTATGCTCTTTTGAATTTATGTAAATGCATATTCAATTTGCTCACAAACCCTACCATTACCCATTTCATTTTGTTTGCTTTTTGCCTCTCCAAGGCTGTCCCTAAGTACATTTTATCCCAGCTTGAGCATTACCCTACTCTACTTTTTTTTTTTTTTTAAGATTTTATTTGTTTTAAGTAATCTCTATACCCCATATGGGGCTCCAACTTACAACCTCAAGATCAAGAGTCAACATCCTCTTCCCTTACCCCACTTTGCATTTTGCTCTCCACTGGCAAGTCATTTCAACCCTGTCAGCAATTTCTTCTGGTACTAACCTCCATAAATTTGTTTTCTATCCTCCATAATTATAAATACTGTGTCTACACTTTTAGGTTTTCCTACTTTACATACACCAATTTACTACTATGGAAGATGAGCATTCAGTGCTCTCCAATACACACACTTCCCTGCCCTCTTCCCATATATACTTAAAAAACATACTTCCATGAGGGTTTTCGGTTATAATCACACATGAAATCTTAAAAGCAAAACTATAGTAAGAGATACACAATAAAAGGAACAGGTTTTTATCTGTCTCATGATTACATACTGTCTATTAATCTAAATTCTCAAAGACTTGATTCTTTATTAATATTAAACATATTACCTCATTCAAATTATCACTGATTATGTATTCTTAAGTTAAATGTGTATTTATTATATACAAAGCACTATTCTCCCATTTGGGTTTACTTCTCAATGTTAACCTACTATGTAAGTGGAAATATATCTTTATCTTCACATAGATCTATTACTATCTGAGACATATTGCCATGCCTAATGTAATTAAATACATTAATTTAATTCTTATTCTGAAATCCATTACCAGTCCATAATCTAATTCTAAAAAACCGTGAAAACCATAAGTTCTTTCTTTAGGTTTGACACCAAAACAAATTCAGTGACTTCAACTTAGATGACCATTTAGAGTCTTTATCCCATTTTGTGTGATTAGGCTGGTGGTTCTTACCTGGAGGTGATTCTCCCCACAGAGGATATCTGCTAATGTCTAGAGACATTTTTAGTTGTCATAGCTGGGTGGGAGGTGCTACTGACACCTAGTGGGTAAAAGCTAAAAAATGGCTTATAGGATGTTCTATAATGCACAAGACAGATCCCTGCACCAAAGCGTTATTTGGCCCCCAAATGTCATTCTTACTAAGGTTGAGAAACTCTGGACTAGATTAATGTTTGTAGAAGACACATTAATGTACTGATTAATCAGTGCTGCCTCAGAGGCTTCTAAGGGCACAACAGAATACATGATAAAAAGTACTAAGTATTACTACTACTGAAAAATCAGAAACTCTCTTAATTAGGCCTTTCTCAAATATCCAAATCTCATTGATGCTGAGAAGCAATAAACTATGGCCGAAGTCTTAGAAAATGAAGATGGTTACAGAAATTCATTGGCTATAACAAGTATATGAGCAATAAATTTAGTTTTATCCTTTTTTATAACAGGTTAAGAGACAGTAGCCTTTCTAATAGTGCCTATGTACCACCATCAATAGTTTTCTAGGATCTATACTGTTTTCACCATAAAAATCTCAAATTACTACATACTTCAATTAAAAAGACATAAAAATTGGTAACATAAAATAATAACTGAGACTCTTGAAATGACAGTACCTACTTACCTTTCTCTGTGCCGGAGAATATAGAGATGATTTTATTCCTGGGCTTTTTTTCCTCTGGAACGGAGGGCAAAGGTTTCAAACTGTGATTGGCTGACAAAGGATCTTTGCCCCCAGTGCTAAAAATGGTACTGCTCATTCGCACAGGAGGTGCTGGAGGCTTGTCTTCCAGTTCTCCGTTATCGGACATGATTTAGAATTATGATACTGCCTGAAATAGATAGGCAAAATCATACAGTTATTAACAAGGTAAAAAAATAGTAGAGATAAGCACAAACAGTAATAATTATCCTCTTTCCAGCTCTGAATTAGAAAATATTATCTATTTAGAGTGCTTTGTAAAATTTGTAAAACTCCATGAGTTAAGAGATGAAAGTGGTTATTAATTTAGGTAATCTCCCCTATTAAAGTTGGTAAATAGTTAGCTGAGGGAATGTTTGAAAAGTGAATTCCAGTTAAGTTTTGAGGAAACATGCAGATACTAACATATCATAAGATATTCACCTAATCAATTGATTCTAAGAGGATATATTCCAATGAAAAGACAGACAACATGGAGTCTTTTAAAAAAGAGAATTCTGGGGGATCCCTGGGTGGCTCAGCGGTTTAGCACCTGCCTTTGGCCCAGGGCGCGATCCTGGAGCCCTGGGATCGAGTCCCGCCTCAGGCTCCCGGCACGGAGCCTGCCTCTCCCTCTGCCTATATCTCTGCCTCTCTCTCTCTATGTCTATCATAAATAAATAAAATCTTAAAAAAAAAAAAAAAAAAAAGAATTCTGCAGAGGAAGATTATTGTTCTGACCAATCAATCAAAAGGTCTCTGACTGGTCCATTTCCCTCTCCCTCTCCTCTCCCTCTCCTCTCCCTCCCCTCTCCCTCCCCTCCCCTCCTCTTCTTTCTTTCTTTCTCTCTCTCTCTCCCTCCCTTTTCTTTCTTTTTCTTTCTTTCTTTCTTTCTTTCTTTCCTTTTTTCTTTTCTTTTCTTTCTCTTTTCTTTTCTTCCTTCCTTCCTTCTTTCTTTCCTTTCTTTCTTCTTTCTTTTTTTTTAAGATTTTATTTATTTGACAGAGACAGAGAACAAGCAGGGGGAGCAGCAGGCAGAGGGAGAAGCAGGCTTCCTTCAGAGCAAGGTACTCAAAGCGGAGCTTGATCCCAGGATCAGGGCCTGAGCTGAAGACAGACGCCCAACCAACTGAGTCACCGAGGTGCCCCTCCGATAGGTCCGTTTCTATAGCAGAGATAGAATGTTTGCTATTAAAGACATTAACCAACACCACTCCTCACAAAGCATCTGACTCCATGTTCACTAGCCCTGTGATTACAACTTACCCTTCATATAAACTTGCCTAACGGATGAGAATGTGCCACTGATGCAATATTTGGTTTCTCTGAAAATCTGACATTCTAACTACATTTGCTAGTCCCTTGAAAGCTTTGCAGACAGTCTCACAGAACTTGATCCATCCGGGAACACTGACAAAAGTAAATCCGGGGTTTGGCTGAAAACCAGGGTATGGCCAAATCCCAAGACTCTGTCATCCTGTGATGCCCTGACTAGGCAGGTTAAGAAACCTCTTAATCCACATGACTAATTCAGTGGAAACTTCAACTCTGTTTACATATATATTAATATTATATAAACTATATACATATATATGTGTGTGTATATATATATATATACTTCTGATACGAAAATATACATTAGAAAACAACACATTTCCCCAGTAAACAAAATTTTGATTAGTAATTAGATCCTGATTACAGTCATTTAATGTAAGTGAACGAAACTTCATATATGTAAAATGAAAAGAATGCCAATTTTATTTAGATAAAATTAAAAAGAAATTTTCTTTCTTACTTAGTTTGAAGGTTAGCACCTGAAGAAAAGTAGGTATAATTTGAGAAGAATTGGGGAATAAAGAGATTATTATACTTAATTCCACTTCAAATCTTACAGCTTCGGTTTTTCCTGATAAAAATATGCGTCACTAAAAAAAAATATATATATATGCGTCACTAGAACCACTGTGTATTTTATCTGCCACAATGAGAATTATTTTAGCCTTCAAATGAGCAAGCAGGAGAGAAGGTTAAGGAGGAAAATAAACTTTTCTGGGAATAACTAGCTGGAGGGGGGCTGGGACAAGAGAGTAAAAGAGAAAAAAAAAAAAAGATCTCTTATCTGTGTGTGAGAAAGACTGCCTGAAGTGAAATTACTATTGGTGGTCAAAAGAAGAAATGAGGGCAGCCCGGGTGGCTCAGCGGTTTAGCGCCTGCCTTCAGCCCCGGGTGTGATCCTGGAGACCCGGGATCGAGTCCCATGTCGGGCTCCCTGCATGGAGCTTGCTTCTCCCTCTGTGTCTCTACCTCTCTCTCTGTCTCTTATGAATAAATAGAATCTTTAAAAAAAAAAAAAAAAGAAGAAGAAGAAGAAGAAATGAGGTTGGAATCTAGGAATGTGATGCAGATGATATAGTCTGATGATTCTTCCAAACCAAATGGTCACAACATGTGGGGTTTGTTTTGCTTTGGATTGAGAAGCAACTGGTTCTTCTGAAGTGTGGGCTGTCTGGTGTACATCACCAGAGAAGACTTATCTACTGCTACAAATGGAAGAAGGATAAGGTTAATAACAGTATTTGGAGGATTACTTGAGAACTTGATAAATCAAGGCAGATGTTTACTTCTTACGTGACCATAACATCAAGGCAAAACAGATTAACCTTAGAGCAGCTCACTTTCATCTTAATCACCAGGTACAACAGACACAGCATGTTCAGATTTTGGTTACGCTATGAATGCTCCACATTTACGCATATTAAATTTAAAGATAAGGGTAATATGGGATGTCTGGGTGGCACAGTTAAGCAGCTGGCTCAGGTGGTAATCTCAGGGTCGTGAGATCAAGCCCTGCATCTGGCTCTGCGTTCAGCACGGAGTCTGCTTCAGATTCTGTCTCTTTCTCCCTCCACTTCTCCCATTTGTGCTCATGCACTTACACATGTGCGTGCTCTCTCTCTCTCTCTCTCAAATAAATACATCTTTAAAAAAAATCAGGGTAATATAACAAAATTTCAAAATACATTTGTATGTATTCAAAGAAAGAAATGCACCAAAATATTAGCAGTGATTATCTGTGGCTAAAAGTAATTTTAGCTTGATAAGCATCAGAGCTGTGGTTAAAATAAAAATCGATAAAAAACAGGGCACAATAAGGGCACCTGGGTGGCACAGTCAGTTGAGTATCTGATTTTTGATTTTGGCTCAGGTCATGGGGTCCTTGAGGTCCAGCTGCATGTCTGGCTCCACACTCAGCATGGAGTCTGCTTGGGATTCTCTCTCCCTCCCTCTCCCACTCCTTCCCACTCCTGCTCACACTCTCAGAGCACAATAATTACTTAATGTAAACTGACTACAAATTCTATCCTTAAGGCTGGTTCATAGATGGAACATGACTAGAAACTGCCAGTACACCTTCAGCTGCATGCAGTCCAATGTGGTGATTAAGAGCATGGGTTGTGAAATCAGATTCCCTTGGTTGGAATCCCGGTTCCACCATTTACTTCAATGTGTGACCCTGGGTGAATTACTTAATTGCCCCGGGGCTCCTTGAATAGCTGGTTCCATCCAGGCCTGGGACAGGAAAAATACAAAATGAGCCTAGAGTATCTTACATTGTCAGAAGATAGGAGGTACTTAAAAAGAATGAGGAACACAGGGAAAAGTTTTCAAAAGCCAATGCTAGAATGATTAGAGCAACAAAATTAATAAAGTAGCATTATATTTAGCCCAATGTATAAAATATATACATTTCATATCAAGACAAATAAATGAAGGGGCGCCTGCCTGGGTGGCTTAGTCAGTTAAGCATCCGACTCTTGATTTCAGCTCAGGTGATGATCTCAGGGTCATCAGATCAAGCCTCACATTGGGCTCTGCATTGGGCTCTGCATGGGGTTCTGCATGGGGCATGGAGATTCTCTCTTGCACTTTTGCTCTGCATTCCCCAATCAATCAATCAATCAATCAATCAATAAAATGATGGGATGCCAAATCTTTTTTACAAAAGAATTCCAAATAATAAATGTAGATAAATCTTCTAGGAGTTGGAATTTAACTTCCCTCCTCACTTGAATATAGGCCAGACTTAGAGACTCATTTCCAAAGAGTAAAGTATGGAAAGGGAAAAATAACTTCATGGCAGGAAAATCTGGCAAGTACTGCCTTAACCAAGTGATCAAGGTTATCATCTCCAGTAGTTATGTTGACACTGACATCACTTACCACCTGCTCTAATGAATGAGAAATATACTTCACCTCTATGGTATTCTTTCCCAAAATCTATAACCACAGTCTAATCATGGGAAAAACATCAGACAAATCCAAATTGAAGGACATTCTACAAAAATTCCTGACTAATATGCCTTAAAACTATCAAGGACATGAAAAACAAAGACTGAGAAATTGTCACAGAGCAGAGGGGGTCTAAGAAAACATGACAACGTTATACTCTCGAACAAGAAAAGAACATTAATGGAAAAACTGGTAAAATCCAAATACAATCTAGAATTTAGTTAACAGTAATGTACTAAGGTTGGCTTCTTGGATTTGACAGACATTTTAGAGTTTATGTTAATATTAGGTATATGGGAAATCTATGATCTCTGCAACTTCTCTGTAAATACAAAATTATTCCATGATAAAGCCTATTTAAAATGCAATTATGGGGGTGCCCTGGGTGGCTCAGCAGTTGAGTGAATCTGCCTTCGGCTCAGGGCATCATCCAGGAGTTCTGGGACCGAGTCCCACACTTCAAGCTCCCTGCATGGAGCCTACTTCTTTCTCTGCCTCTCTCTGTGTCTCCCTGAATAAATAAATAAAATCTTAAGAAAAAAAATCATGTAATAAAATAAGATGAAATCAGAGAGGGATACAAACCATAACAGACTCTTAACTATAGTTAAAAACTGAGGAGGGGAGGTAGTGGGGGATGGGGTAACTGGTGATGGGCATTAAGGAGGGCACGTGATGTAATGAGTACCAAGTGTTACGTATAACTGATGAATCGCTAAACTCTACGCCTGAACTAAAAAATATAAATAAATAAATAAATAAATAAATAAATAAATAAATAAATAGGAATTGTATGATAAATTCCTCAAAAAACTAATTATAGAATTATCAGGGTGCCTGGGTCTGCCTGTGGCTCAGGTTGTGATCCCAGAGTCCTGGGATCGAGTCCTACATGAGGCTCCCTGCAGGAAGCCTGCTTCTCCCTCTGCCTATGTCTCTGCCTCTCTCTCTGTGTCTATCATGAAAAAATAAATACTTTAAAAAAAATTATAGAATTAAAAAATTATAGAATTATCTATTATCTAACAAACAATTCCACTCCCAGAATACACCTAAGAGAACTGAAAACATATGTCCAAGGGTGCTTGGGTGGTTCAGATGGTTAGGGTTCTGTGTTTGGCTCAGGTCATGACCCTGGGACCCTCGGACTGAACCCTGCATTGGGCTCTGCTCAGTGGAGAGCATGCTTCTCCCTCTCCCTCTATTACTCCCCCTACTTATGTTCTCTCACTATCAAATAAATAAAATCTTTTTTTTAAAGATTTTATTTATTTATTCATGAGAGACAGAGAGAGAGAGAGAAAGAGAGAGAGAGAGAGAGAGGGGCAGAGACACAGGCAGAGGGAGAAGCAGGCTCCATGAAGGGAGCCTGACGTGGGACTTGATCCTGGGTCTCCAGGATCATGCCCTGAGCTGAAGGTGGTGCTAAACCATTGAGCCACCCAGGCTGCCCAAAAATAAAATCTTAGGGATCCCTGGGTGGCGCAGTGGTTTGGCGCCTGCCTTTGGCCCAGGGCGCGATCCTGGAGAACCGGGATCGAATCCCACGTCGGGCTCCCGGTGCATGGAGCCTGCTTCTCCCTCTGCCTGTGTCTCTGCCTCTCTCTCTCTCTGTGTGTGACTATCATAAATAAATAAAAATTAAAAAAAAAAAAAAAAAGGAAAGGTAACTTAAAAAAATAAATAAATAAATAAATAAATAAAATCTTTAAAAAAAAAAAAAAAAAAAGAAAACATATGTCCACAAATAAACTGCATATAAATGTTCATAGCAGTATTCATAATAGCCAAAATACAAAAGAACCAAAATATCTATCAACAAAGATATGCAAAATGTGGCATATCTACACAATGGGATATTTGGCCACAAAAAGGAGTAAAGCACTAATAAAGGCTACAATGTGGATGGACCTTGAAAACATAAATGGAAAAAGAAAGACAAAAAGGCCACATACTATAGGATTCCATTTATATGAAATGTCTCAAACATGTAAATCCACAAGGACAGAAAGTAGATTTAATGGTTGCTAAGAGGAGAGGGGAACGGGATGTGACTAATAATGGTTATGGAGTTTCTTTTTAGGGAATTAAAATGACTGGCATTAGACACTGGTAATGGTTGCACAATCTTTTTAATATCTTAAGACCACTGATACACTTTAAAGTAGTAAGTTTCAGCTATGTAAATTATATCTCAATTTTTAAGAAGGAATAAAGGGGTGCCTGGGTGGTTCAGTCAGTTGAGCAACTGCCATAGGCTCAGGTCATGATCCTGGGGTCCTGGGATTGAGCCCTGCTCTGCATCAGGCTCCCTACTCAGTGGGGAGTCTGCTCCTCTCTCTCCCTCTACCTCCCTCACCCGCTCATGCTCACTGTATCTCAAATGAATAAATACAATCTTAAATTTTTTAAAGGTATTAATATTTACTTCATAAAGACTAAGTGAGCTAATAAAGACTGAATACTGCCACTACTATCATGATCCTTAATATTTATAAAACACTATGCTGTAAGTTAGAGAAGATAAAGGAGGATCTAGTTCTTCTCCAAGAGTTCATAAGTTACTGGGAAAGATCAACACAATTAAGGTCATGCATGCCCTTTATCAACAACTCAACACATGCATATTAAAAGTCATTTACCTTTTTTTTTTTTAAGATTATTTATTTATTCAGAGAGAGAGAGGACGAGAGAGGCAGAAACACAGGCAGAGAGAGACGCAGGCTCCACGCAGGGAGCCTGATGCTGGACTCGGTCCCAGGTCTCCAGGATCACACCCCGGGCTGCAGGCGGCGCTAAACTGCTGCGCCACCGGGGCTGCCCACTTACTTTCTTCAAAAGGTAGCAGTTCTTAAAACATTTTGGCTTCACCCTTTACACTCCTAAAAATTAGGATCCCAAATAATTTTTGTTTATATGTCTATATTTTCTATATGAGAAATTAAAGCAAGTTATTCAAATACTTATTTCATCAAAAAAATACTGAATACATGTTACTATAAATATATATATTTTTTAATGTTTTTAAGACTTTATTTATTCATGAGTGACAGAGAGAGAGAGAGAGAGACAGAGAGAGGCAGAGACACAGGCAGGGGGAGAAGCAGGCTCCATGCAGGGAGCCCGATGTGGGACTCGATCACCAGACCCAGGATCGCACCCTAGCTGAAGGCAAACACTCAACTGCTGAGCCATCCAGGCATCCCAAATATAAATATTTTTATGGAAGATAGTATTTTCCAAACAAAGTATTTAGTGACAGAGTGGCATTATTTTACAGTTCTGATAAATTTTTAAAATGTCTGGCTTAGAAAACATGTAGCTGAAAAAAGGTGTATTTTAACAGCTAAATGTGGATATTCGTTCTTTGATATTACACTAAACTCAACCTTCCTAAAGATTAGTTGTATAATCTGAAACCCAGCAATAAAGTTTCTACTCTATTAAACTCACTGCATCTCTTATACTTTGATTTTTTTTTTATTATTATTATTTATGATAGTCACAGAGAGAAAGAGAGAGAGGCAGAGACACAGGCAGAGGGAGAAGCAGGCTCCATGCACCGGGAGCCTGACGTGGGATTCGATCCCGGGTCTCCAGGATCGCGCCCTGGGCCAAAGGCAGGCGCTAAACCGCTGCGCCACCCAGGGATCCCTCTCTTATACTTTGAATGGATCTTTTTACCCATGCATGAATTTTATCATGTTATAAATTGATTATTTGGAAAACGTTGGTTCACTGAATCATGAAGATAATCCAAATGTTGATACATTTTATTACACAATAAAAATCAAATTCATTAATATCTGATCTCATCAGAAAACTATTGGGAAATTGTCAAATTCAAGAAAAGTAGATAGAAGTTTTCTAAAATTACTTTCTTTATTTTTTAAGTAGGCTCCACACTCAAGCATGGAGCCCAATGCAGGGCTTAAACTCATGACCCTGAGATCAAGACCTGAGTTGAGATCAAAAGTGGGACACTTACTCGACTGAGTCACCTAGGCACCTCTAAGTTTTCTAAAATTCTAACTTTCACTTGAAAGCTTAAATTTTATCAATTAATAGTGGGTGTCTGAGTGGCTCAGTTGGTTAAGTGGCCAACTCTTGATTTCAGTTCAGGTCATGATCTCAGAGTCCTGGGATTAAGTCCTGCATCAGCCTCCTTGCTCAGCAGGAAGTCTGCTTGAGGATTCTCTCTATTCTCCTCTCTGTCCCTCCCCTTGCTCTCTCTAGAGAAATAAATCTTTTAAAAATTTTTTTAAAAAATCAATTACAACAAATCCTATTACTCCATTTTCAAGGAGTGTCTACTAAATACCTAGTCTGAACAACCAGAGTTTGTGGGCCAGTTGTTCTTTCAAATAAAAATGGTATTCCATGGAGCTCAAGTGTAAAACAAGTCAGTTAGAGAAAGACAAATACGGTATAATCTCATTCATATGTGGAATTTTAGAAACAAAACAGATGAACATAGGGGAAGGAAGGGAAGACAGGGAAGCAAACTATAAGAGACTCTGAACTATAGAGAACTCAGGGTTGCTGGAGAAATGGGAATGGGATGGGCTGAAATGGGTGCCGGGTATTTAAGGAGAGTGCTTGTTATGATAAGCACGGGATGTTATATGTAAGTGATGAGTCACTAAATTCTATTCCTGAAACAATAATACACTCTATGTTAATCAAAATTTAAATAAAAACTTGAGACAAAAGTTCTTACATGGTGTTCCATATAAAAGGGGCTAGTTTATTAGCTCAATCACCTAAGTGGTTTTCTGCAACAATTAAAATTTGTAAGTGCTTTATGAATACTTCCCATTTTGCTACAAAAAAATGCCTTAAAAGTGAACTCAGGGTTCTGGGATGCAGCCCCGTGTTGGGCTCCCTGCTCAGTGGGGAGTCTGCTTCTCTCTTTCCCTCTGCCCCTCCCCCTGCTCATTCTAATTCTCTCTCGCTCTCTCTCTCTCTCTCTCTCTCTCCCTCTCTCTCATAAATAAAATCTTTTAAAAAACCCCAAAACCTGTAAGTGGGGGTGCCTGGGTGGCTCTGTCAGTTAAGTGGGACTCCTGGTATCAGCTCAGGTCATGATCACAGGGTTCTGAGATGGACCCCACGTGGGCTCTGCAGTAGGCGTGGAGCCTGCTTAAGAGTGTCTCTTTCCTACATGGCAATTCTGCTCCTCCACCCCCAAACAAAGAAACCCATACAGCAGCACAGCCACTAACTTAATTTCTGTTAAAACACAGTTTTACCTACCACTACTTTTGTACCAACAATGCAAATTTCAGCAGTATGAAAAGCCAAGAATATCTTAGTATTATCATAAAAATAGATTTGATCTCGTAGACCCCAAAAGTACCACAGAGTGCACTTTGGGAACTGCTCCCTTAGAGCATACCCCAGCTCCATACTTCACCCTCATACCCCCGAGTTTAATGTATTATTTGGATGGCAGAAGACCATATTTATTCATCCTATACTCTCCACATTTTAAATATAGGATATGGTAATAAATGGCTAGATTTCAAGTTAGGGCATATAAACCTAATCAAACCTTTAACTTGGTTAAACAAGGTTGAAAATCTATATACATGAAATGGTATTTACTATATTGTTTTTTTACAACAAAAATCAGAAAGATCAGTAGGCTATCCTGGGTTAGCCAGAGAGACTAATTGCCATTTGTATGTAAAACAACACAAAATCTAAGCAAAGAACACTACGTGGCAACTTTCAGAACACAGCCTTTCCTTATACTTTGGTTATCCAAAAATTTTCTTTCCTGTTCTATTTTAATATACTGCACAGCAGCTTTTTAATTTGCTCAACAAATTCAGTCCAGTAGAACAAAACGGAACACATTTATTTGTTTCAGAACATCCTTCTTGGTGATTGTACACTATAGATAAAGCTAAATTAGCAGTCTCAAGGAAATCCCAATTAACATGATGTAAACCCTGTAGGCAACACATGTCTATATAAACCCCAAATTTAACATTAAACATATGGGCCAAAGACATCCTTAATGAAATTACTCAAGATAACAAATATGATAGTGATGATTTTAAGTAACAGGACTCATAAATTATAGATCTTAGTATTATAAGCATGATCCTTGATACTCTGACACCAGCTTAGCTGAAGACAACTTCACTTCATCTCAGGATTTCTCTAACTAGCATCTCTATCTTCAGCTGCTGCTCAGAGGAAGAAGACAAAAGCTCTAACTAGCTTCCTAGAGAGTTTCATTCCATTCAGGTTTTGCTAGAGCTACCTATGACCAACAGATTGCGGATTACACTCTGATATTTAAGGATATTTATTACTGAATCAATCTGACATCATATGAATGCACCACATAAATCATATGCCTCATGTTGCCCAAATACACCAAGGAGTTTCCTGGCCGAAATCATCTTTGTGTATGTATTTCTCCATTTTTAAATATTCTTCATCCTTTTCTCTAACCAAATCTTTCAATGCTCAGCAATAATTATTTCCTACGTAAGGTCATTCCTGTCTCTCTTCAATATGATCCTTCACTTCCTTTGAAGAAGAATGACCCTTCCAAAAAAAAAAAAAAATCTGACAACAAATTACACAGGAAAATAAATTCAGGAGGCAGTAAGGTTGGATTAGAATTTATCTACTCTATTTTCCTTATTTTACATGAGAAGGACCTGACACTCCAAAGAATAAGCAGTTTGCCTAAAGTCACACAATTCTAATTACTAACAAAACTAAGACCAGAATTCAAGGTCGCTTACAATTCTTAATCTCATGCTGTTTTTTTCCTAATCATGTTAATATACTGGCCCACTCTTGGGGGCATCTGGATGGCTCAGTCAGAGCATGTGACTCTTGATCTCAAAGTTGCAAGTTCAAGCCCTATGTTGGGTATACAGATTACTTAAATATCAAATCTTAAAACAAAACAAAACAAAAATCCTCCCCCCTTTTATATATACACACACATATACATAAAGGACTACTCTGGCAATGAATTTTAACTGTGCATCATTTAATACTTTAGGTGTCTTGCCTACTCAAGATTTCAAGCAAGTGAAAGGTAGGGATATATACCACCACCACCACTATTATTATTATTATATATTGTACTATCTCCTTTAATGTTTAAACAGAGCCTAGCATCTATTAAGACACTAAGATTTCCTGAATTATGGTACTACACTCTGTTGCCAGATGAAATATTATTCTTCTTAATTTATTAGTTCTCTGTCAAACATTTCATTAGACAATATATAAACAATATATAAACTACACAATATTAACAAAAGTATCTTTGGAAAGATTTATGCTTTTCCTCTAACAGTGGATTCATGGCCTTAGTCTTCGATCCTTTGATCCTTTTCCATAAGACAGGTTTTTTTGTGTGTGTATTGCTTCTACAGATGGTGTCAAATGCCTAAAAAGTGCTAAATGACGATGTGATAAGATTCTTTACATCTTATATTTTAGTCAGAAACAAAGAATATAAAAACAATTGATGATAAAATTCTGATTTAACAGTGTTTTGCTCCATCATTACCCAAAAATGTTTTATTAAATAATGATAAGTAGTGCCTCTCTCTAAATCTGTTGAAACACTTTTGCTACTTTTCAGTGAAAAACAAGTAGGCGAAACAAAAAGCAAGCCCAAAACACACTGTACTCTTCTAACAGGCCCATTGTTTAATTGTGACACGACTCAAAGACAAACAATTCCTCAATTGTCTACTGAAGGAGACTAGGGGAAGCTAAATATACAACAGAAATGAAAAAAAGAGTGGTGTCTGGAACCAGTCAAACTAGTAAAAATTACTAAATTTTTAATAATCTAACTTGGATCAACTATGGTACTTCAAGTACAAATCAGTATTACTGAAAAACATGACGATTTGAAAAAGCAGTTTGCTTTATGTTTTACTTACATTTTATATAAATAACAAATGAACCTTAATTTTTCAGTACCTTATGAATGTAATACAACACTCTTTGTTAAGACTTCTAGCAATCTTTCAAAAAGTTACAACAGCTCCCAAACCACTGGCCTCTCTTCCCCTCCATTCCAAAAAAGCCTCAAATGCCTTTGAGAGTGAAAGTATCAATTAAAAATATCCCGAATGGGGTGCCGTAGTGGCTAGGTTGGTTGAATGCCCCACTCTTGGTTTTGGCTCAGGTTATGATCTTGTGGTTGTGGGATCAAGTCCCGTGTAGGGCTCCATGCTCAGTGCAGTCAGCTTCAGATTCTCTCTCCGTTTTCTTCTCATTCATTCACTTTCTCTCTCAAATAAATAAAATCTTAAAACAAACAACTTAAATCACCTCAAATGGACAATACACACTATGAAAGGCAAGTTCACAAATTAGAAGGAAAGGATTGTTTTTATTTGGTGGCAAAGGCCGTAACATCAGGCCTATTTAATAGTGGCAAAGCCAATAAGGAAAGAAGAAAGAGGGAAAGAAATGTAGAAAACACAACCAGGGCACTGGAAAAGAATAAAGAAGGAAAGTGGAAAAAAACTGCTTCAAACTCAAATAAATAAAGGAGCGGATAACATCAAATCTATAAAAATGCAAGGATAGGCCAGTTAAGATGAAAAGGACATTTCCATGGAGCCCAGGGCAAAATGAAACCAAGAACAAGATAGTAAGCAATTTACTAATCCAGTTATTCTTTTTTTTTTTTTAAGATTTTTATTTATTTATTCATGAGAGACATACACACATACACACACACACAGAGAGAGGCAGAGACAGAGGCAGAGGCAGAGGGAGAAGCAGGCTCCATGCAGGGAGCCTGACGTGGGACTCGATCCCTGGTCTCCAGGATCAGGCCCTGGGCTGAAGGTGGCGCTAAACCGCTGAGCCACCCGGGCTGCCCTAACCCAGTTATTCTTTAGAGATTTTTTTTTTCTTTAGAGATTTTTGACTAACCCTTGGAGACCTTAAACTTCCACTATGATGACTGTTAGAGGCAGCAGGTGATAACAGAGTCTGCCTAAACTGAAAAATCTAACAGAAGTCCTTCCACATAAGACCAAGACCTAAAAAGTATAATCTGTGTAAGAGTAAATCAGGGATAAATCCCTCTGGGCCAAAGAGAACAAGAAAACCTTAAATATTTGGAGTCCAGTGATACTGTGGGGGGTGAGGGTGAGGATCTTTGACAAATCCTAACAACAAGATGCGTGTTTTTTGGTCTGAATTCATCCCAGCTCAGAGGTCTCCAAAATTTCCAAATATGTTTAACTGAATATAATCACACTGGGGAATGGCAAAATCAAATGAAAAGAACTGTAAAACAGATCTCCAAATAATACTCAAAGATAAAATTCTGAGGAAAAGGAATATCTCATAATGAAAATTCAGAAAACAAAACAAGGCACCAGGATTGAGGTCTAGCCAAAACAGACTAGTGAAATAGATGTGGAATGATTTAATATAGAATATTTATAAGAAGCTTGAAAAAAGGCAGAGATCCCTGGGTGGCTCAGCGGTTTAGCACCTGCCTTCGGTCCAGGGCATGACCCTGGGGGCCTGGGATCAAGTCCCACATTGGGCTCCCTGCGTGGGGCCTGCTTCTCCCTCTGCCTGCATCTCTGCCTATCTCTGTGTCTCTCATGAATAAACAAATTTAAAAAATTTAAAAACATAATATCTAAAATTGGAACTTGACATTTGAAGTAAAAAGGAATATAGATGAAGCAGAAGAATTAGAACTGGGAGATGTATGTACCTTTAAAAAGTCACTTTAGAAAGCAGCATAGAAAAAAAAAAAAAAAAAGAAAGAAAGAAAGCAGCATAGAGGGGGCACCTGGGTGGCTCAGTGGTTGAGTGTCTGCCTTCCGCCCAGGGAGTGATCCTGGGTACTGGACTGAGTCCCACATCAGGCTCCTCGCAGGGAGCCTGCTTCTCCCTCTGCCTGTGTCTCTGCCCCTCTTTCTCTGTCTCTCATGAATAAATCTTAAAAAAACAAAACAAAACAAAACACAAAAACCCCAGCAGCACAGAGAGGGGGGCCTGGGTGTCTCAGTTGGTTAAACATCTGCCTTTGGCTCAGGTCATGATCTTGGAATCCTGGGATTGACCCAAGTCAGGCCCCTACTGGGCGAGGAGTCTGCTTCTCCCTCTCCTTCTGCCTCCTCCCCCCTGACTCATGCTCTGTCTCTGTCTTAAATAAATAAATAAATAAATAAACAAACAAACAAATAAAAGGGCAACACAGAGACAAAGAGAAAATATGAAAGAAAAGGAAGATGAATATGTTGGATGGCCTAGGATAGAACTATTTGGAGTTTCAGAAGGAGAGGACAGAATGAATTAGGGACTGGTTTACCAGATAAATCAATAGCTGAGAAATTTCTACAACTGATAAAGGACACAAATCCATAAGAAGAAATCTAATAAATTAAAAGCAGGACAAAAAAGTAATCAAAGTAAAGATACATCATAGTGAAATTAAGGTCAAAAGCAAAGAGTTCTTAAAATCAGCCAAAACAGGAAAAAGGGCAACTGGACATTAAGCTGACTCCTTGATACCAACAATGACTGCCAGAAGACATTGGAACATTCTCAATGTTCTGAGAGAAGGTGTCAACATACTACAGATTGAACAAAACTCTCTTTCAATAACAAGGACAAAATAAAAATACAAGAAAATTTTCAAAAGATTAGAATTACTCTATACTCTTAACCAAAGTCAATCAACTTGGAAATCAATAACAAAAAGATAACTAGAAAAATACTCCTTAAGTTTGGAAATTTTAAAACACCTCTAAAAAACTTATGGTTAAGAAAAGAGAAAAAAAAAAAAAAAGAAAAGAGATAGTAATGGGATGCCTGGGTGGCTCAGCAGTTGAGCATCTGCGTTTGGCTCAGGGCATGATCCCAGAGTCCTTGGATTGAGTCCCACATCGGGCTCTCTGTGTGGAACCTGCTTCTGTCTCTGCCCCTCTCTCTCTGTGAGCCTCTCTCTCACAGAGCCTCTCTGTGTCTCTCATGAATAAATAAACAAAATCTTAAAAAAAGAAAGAAAAGAGATAGTAATGACAATTAGAAGATACTTAGAATTGAATGAGAATGAAAAAGCTATGTATCAAAACTTACAGAACTGGATAAACAAATACCACTGTAGAGCATATTCATCTTTAAAAAGAAATGAAATTTGATATGTGCTCTAAAAAGAATGAACTTTGAAAACATTAAGCAGAATGAACCAGACATAAAAGGGCAAATACTGTATATTTGCACTTCCATGAGGCATCCAAAAAAGTGGTCAAATTCATAGAGATAAAAAGAATAGGGATAACCCAGGCCTGGTGGATACAGTGAAGTGGGGACTTGTTTAATGGGTACAGAGTTTCTGTTTGGGAAAATAAAACAAGTTTTGAAAATGGCAAATTTTATGTTATATATATTTTAACACACACACACACACATTGTAGGATGTGATTAAAACACTTCTAGTTCTAAAGTTTTACTTTAAAAAAAGAACTAGGGATCCCTGGGTGGCACAGCGGTTTGGCGCCTGCCTTTTGGCCCAGGGCGCAATCCTGGAGACCCGGGATCAAATCCCACGTCGGGCTCCCGGTGCATGGAGCCTGCTTCTCCCTCTACCTATGTCTCTGCCTCTCTCTCTCTGTGTGTGACCATCATAAGTAAAATATTAAAAAATAAATTAAAAAAAAATAAGGGAGCAAATGTGAAGTCTCCCCCACAAATTAAAAAAAAAAAAAAAAAGAACTAAAAATGAGTTAAACATTTAGCCTAAGAAGCAAAACAAGGGGATCCCTCAGTGGCTCAGTGGTTTGCTGCCTGCCTTTGGGCCAGGGCACGATCCTGGAGTCGCAGGATCGAGTCCCACGTCGGGCTCCTGGCATGGAGCCTGTTTCTCCCTCTGCTTGTGTCTCTGCCTCTATCATAAATCAATCAATCAATCAATCAATCTTTAAAAAAAAAAAAAGCAAAACAAAAGCAAAGTAAACCCAAAGAAGTAGGAAGAAAGTAATTCAGATAAAAACTTGAAATTGCTAAACAGAAGACTATTGTACATACAGTGGAGATCAATAAAGCTGAAAGTTGGATTTCAGACAAAACTAGTACCTCTGACAAATTTAATCAAGAAACAGAGAAAGCACAAATAAATACCCAGACGATGAAAAGGGGTTCTAAGGGCACCTGGGTGGTCAGTTAGGTGTCAGCCCTTGATTTTGGCTCAGGTCATGATCTCACAGTAGTGAGATCAGGTTCCTGGGGAGTCTGCTTGGGATTCTCTCTCTCCCTCTGCCTCTGCCCCTGCTTGTGAGCGCTCTCTAAAATAAGTAAATATTTTTAAAGAAGGCTCTACCAGGAGCACCTGGGTGGCTCAGCGGTTGAGCATCTGCCTTTGGCTCAGGGCGTGATCCTGAGGTCCTGGGATCGAGTCTCCCTCTGCCTGTGTCTCTGCTTCTGTCTGTGTCTCTCATGAATACATAAAATCTTAGGGAAAAAAAAAGAAGAGGGCTCTCTACTGGTATTTATTGAGCAGATGACATAGATACCATCATTCTGTCATGTGCCAGCTAGTCTTCACAACTCTTTCTATAATTATTTTTATTTATTTTTTAAGTAGGCTCCATACCCAGTGTGGAGCCTAGTGGAGAGCTTGAACTTACAACCCTGAAATCAAGACCTAAGATTAAAAAATCAGATGTTTAGGGATCCCTGGGTGGCGCAGTGGTTTGGCGCTTGCCTTTGGCCCAGGGCGCGATCCTGGAGACCCGGGATCGAATCCCACATCAGGCTCCCGGTGCATGGAGCCTGCTTCTCCCTCTGCCTGTGTCTCTGCCTCTCTCTCTCTCTCTCTGTGACTATCATAAATAAATAAAAATTTTAAAAAAGTTAAAAACAAAAAACAAAAAAAAGAACATAGTTCTAATTTGCATACAAT
Source organism: Vulpes vulpes (assembly GCF_048418805.1). Taxonomy (NCBI): domain Eukaryota; kingdom Metazoa; phylum Chordata; class Mammalia; order Carnivora; family Canidae; genus Vulpes; species Vulpes vulpes. The sequence goes on along the minus strand of NC_132780.1, from coordinate 127,231,302 downwards.
AAAATATATATTTTTTACAGTTTCACATTGAATTTTCCAGCTATGCAACTACAATGAAACCAAGAGCTTGGACTTCGTCTTGCTCAGTTCACTTTTACTGAGAAGTTTATTTACCATTTTGAGTATATCACTTAAAGCAACATGCTCATGCTGGTGGAGTTATCAATGGCAGTACATTTGCATGAGACTGTATTAAAGCCAAGCCTATGAATATAGGCACTTCATACTGATTTTTAGAGGACTTATTATCAAAGATTTACATAGAAATACATATTTTATTAAAGCTCTCCCTTTATTTTTTGTTATGAATTTCCCCCTCAAAACTAAAAAACAAAAAAATAAATAAACATATATAAATAACAGGCTATTATGTATAACAGCAAAAGACTAGAAACATCTCAAATGGCAATAAATAGGAGGCTGATTGAATTAGCTATGATGTATCACCCACTCAAGTACTATGAAAGTGTAAAAAGAAATGAGGAAGTCAATCTACACTATAGAGTGATCTCAAGATATATTACTAATGAAAATGCAAGATGGGAGAAAAATATACGTATGGTATGCTACCAAGGGGAAAGGAAAGGCATGTCAACACACAGACAATGCACACATACACACACACAAGTTTATTAGTATTTTTTTAATAGAAGGATAAACCATAATTTTTTCAATGGTTACTCAGGGGAAGGGAGGGAACAAAATGGATGGAACTGAATTAAAAGACTTCTCTGGATATATCTTGCTTCATATATTTGATTTTAGAACTTTGGAAGTTATATTTAATCACCAGCAAAAGTAGAATGACTACTACTAGTTGAAATAAATATCACAGATGCCCAATCTAATAATACATGGGCTACTAAAAATATGCTTACACTGGGGTGTCTAGATGGCTTAGGTGGTTGAACACCAACTCTTGGTTTCTGCTCAGATCATGATCTCCAAGTTGGGAGCCTGAGCTCCATGTCCAGGCTCAGCAGGAGTCTGCTTCTCCTTTTCCTCCCCTCCCCGACTCACTCTCTCTCTTTGATATAAATCTTAAAAAAAAAAAAAAAATCCTTGCATTTTTCCTTTCATAGACAATACATGAACCTTACTTAGTTTAACTATTAAATGAAATGAAGACCACTAAAGAGAACTAAATGTAAATTGGCAATGGTTGAAAATTCCCGTTTTCTTTTGCTGTTACATCTTTAGGGACAACAAAATCTACAACGGGAACTTCCTACATTATTGTATGTATCACACATTTATCAAATCTTCATTAATCAGATTATGACACTGCTTCATAATAGCTAAAAAGCTATTATGATGTATTGTATTTCCTCTACTGAACTGTCTTTGTGAGAAGATACTAATTTTTATCTCTATTCCCCAATAGCATCTAGCAAAGTGTTATTTATATATATAAACACACACATATATACACATCAACAGGGTAGAATTTCAAAATGTTTTTCACCTAAACATAACGTTTACTAGATTAGGTAAATACACTACTGAACTTAATCAAGTTGTATACCGAAAGCCAATTCATTTGTCTTTCTAGTCCCTCAATTCAATGAGCTAGAAAAGGTAGTAATACTTGAACTACTATTTCCACAGCGAGTGGGGATAGGAGAATGCAGGATGTGAAACATGCTTTGAAAAATTTTATCTGGTGGGCAGCCCGGGTGGCTCAGCGGTTTAGCGCCGCCTTCAACCCAGGGCCTGATCCTGGGGTCCTGGGATCGAGTCCCATGTCGGGCTCCCGGCATGGAGTCTGCTTCTCCCTCTGCCTGTGTCTCTGCCTCTCTCTCTCCTTGTGTCTCTCATGAATAAATAGATAAAATCTTAAAAAAAAAAATTTATCTGGATTTATCATTTTTTCCTTTTTCTCCAATGTTTTTGCTATACTAGAAAAAACAAGTATCATTTACTGCAAATAATAAGATTGTTTACAAAATGCAAACAAAACTATGATAAATTGTTTTTTTTTTAATTTTATTTAATTCTGGTTAACAGTATAAAATTGGTTTCAGGAGTAGGATTCAGGAGTTCATCACTTACATACAACACCCAATGTTCATCAAATTAAGTGCCCTCCTTAATCCCCAACATTTATCTAGCCCATCCCCCTCCCCATCAATCCTCAGTTCCTTCTCTATCCTTAAGTCTCTTACAGTTTGTTTCCCGCCCTTTTTTCCCCTCTCCAATATGTTCATCTGCTTTGTTTTTTAAATTCCACATGTAAGTGAAATCATACAGTATTTGTCTTTCTCTAACTTATTTCAATTAGCATAATACAGTCCAGCTCCATCCACACACCACTGCAAATTGCAAATTTCACTTTAAAAAAATATTTTATTTATTCATGAGAGACACAGAGAGAGAAGCAGAGACACAGGCAGAGGGAGGAGCAGGCTCCATGCATGAGCCCAAAGTGGGAATCGATCCCGGGACCGCGGGATCACCCCACCCCACAGCCAATGGGAGATGCTCAACCACTGAGCCACACAGGCGACCCACAAAATTTCATTTTTTGATGGCTGAGCAATAATTTGCAGTGTGTGTGTGTGTGTGTGTGTGTGTGCGCGCGCGCGCACGCGCGCGCCCACGTGCCCAAAGCAGAGGGCTCTTTCCATACTTTGGCTATTGTGGACATTGTTGCTATAAACATTGGGGTCCATGTGCCCCTTCAGATCACTATGTTTCTATTCTTTGGGTAAATACATAGTAGTGTAATTGCTGGATTGTAGGGTAGTTCTATTTTTAACTTTTTGAGGAACCCCCACACTGTTTTCCAGAGTGGCTGCACCGAGTTTGCATTCCTACCAACAGTTCAAGAAGGTTCCCCTTTCTCTGTATCCTCACCAACACCTGTTGTTTTTGTGTTGTTAATTTTAGCCATTCTGACAGGTGTGAGGTGGTAGCTAAAAAACTATGATAAATTATTAAGATAAACACAAATTTAGCAACTTTTACAAGATAAAGAGAAATATACAAAGCTCAACTGCATTTTTTTTTTTTTTAAGATTTTATTTATTTATTCATGAGACAGAGAGAGAGAGAGAGAGAGGCAGAGACACAGGCAGAGGGAGAAGCAGGCTCCATGCAGGGAGCCCAATGCGGGACTCGATCCCAGATCCTTGGATCATGCCCTGGGCCAAAGGCAGACGCTCAACCGCTAAGCCACCCAAGTGTCCCAACTGCATTTTTGTATACTAAACAAAATGAAATGGGATGGAGAAAAGATACCATTTACATAATGTAATTTTTTAAAAATGAATTTCCTAGAAGTTCCCAAACCTTCTCAATTCATGATACCCTTGCTATTCTCAGTAATTGTTCACAATGCCAAAAGAAATTTCTAACAGTTTCATTTATTTAGTAGTTAGGTTGAAACAACTTTATTAGGATTTATATCCTAAAAACTTAGTATTTAAAAAAGCAATACATATAAACTGAACATTTTTTCATTTTTGAAAAATATTTTATTTAAATTCAATTTGCCTGAAAATTTTTTTTTAATTTCTTTCTCAATCACCTACGAACTAGAAACATGCACCTGATGGGCACTGCACAATAGAAGACCTCAGACACTGCCCACCCTTATTTCCTGTTTCACACTGATTTCTATACTTTTAATTACAGCAAGTACTCCATCAAAGATAGATATTATCAAATGTATCACAACTTAATGTTGAAACTGTGGAATTCCCTAGTGCTAGAAGTCCACGTGGTGTTCAACAGATGTCAACTATGGATTCCCTCTAAAATGTAAAATCTCACTGTGTCTCTGAGCTTAGTGAAGTATTGCAGGGTGTGTTGGTACAGTATGGGATCCATGGAACTAGAATTTTTACAGGAAGAATATACATTCAAAGATATTAAGGAGGGGACACCTGGGTGGCTCAATTGTTGAGTGTCTGCCTTTGGGTTGGGTCGTGCTCCTAGGGTCCTGGGATGGAGTCCTGTATCGCCTTCCTGTTGGGAGCCTGCTTCTCCCTCTGCCTGTGTCTCCACCTCTCTCTGTGTCTCTCATGGAAAAAAATAAAAATAAAAAGATATCAAGGAGAACTAATAAATGGAGAGATACTTACGTTCAGGAATTTAAGACTTTTATATAGGAGGATATCTTTATGTATAAGAAGGATATATAAAGAATTCCTATAAATAAATAAAAGACAAGCAATCCAATCAATATTGAGCAAATGACACGAATGGGCACTTCACATAAGATGATGAAGTAAGTACATGAGAACATGCTCAATCTCATAAAAAATCATGGAACTATAAGGTAAGGCCATTAGCAGATGCCATTTTACACCTTCTTGATTGGCAAAAATTAAGAAAGGCCTCATAAAGGCCTTACACCTTCTTGATTGGTAAATTTTGATTACCAAAACCAAATGTTACCAAGGATGTAGAGCAAAGAGAACTTTCATAACTGCTAACAGGAGTGCAAAGTAGCAAAATTATCTTAGAAAAGAATTTGGTAATAGCTTGTAAAGTAGATGTTCTATCCTTAACATTCTGCAACTCAGCAATTTTACTCCTCGATATAAATCCAAAAAACTCTTGCACATGTGCAAATTATGAGAATATATAGTATCACTGTCATACCAGTAAAAAACCAGAAACAACCCTTTGTCGGGCCAGGCTATGCACTGGTAACAAACATATCCCAAAATCTCAATGTTTTAAAACCATGAAGGTTTATTTCTAGTAGACACTAAATCTGAGAAAGTTAGTTCTTCTCTTTAAGATGATTTATGAACCTAGGCTGCTGTGATCCTAATGTTCCCCTATCCTAACAAGATGCCACCAAAATGGAAGACAGAGACTGAGGGGGCATGTCTCAGTCTACAAGTGACGTAAGTTCACTTCCCACCTCATGGTTCAACAGAGCCTGCCATATACAAGGCAATCCATAAATATGTGCTGGATGAACGCATGAGTATGGAGGAGTAAGAGATCACTTCTATCACTTTAAAATGATTTGTGAGGGATCCCTGGGTGGCTCAGAGCCTGCCTTAGGCTCAGGGGGTAGTCCTGGAGTCCTGCGAGGGCTCCCTGCATGGAGCCTGCTTCTCCCTCTGCCTGTATCTCTCTCTCTCTCTCTCTCTCTCTCTGTGCCTCTCATGAACAAATAAAATATTTTTAATTAAAAAAAATAAAATAAAATGATTTGTGAAACAGCATGACATTTACTTGAAAAATGATGTAAAGGACAGTTTCCACAGATTAAAAAATGGAGGAAGGATATTCCAGGTACTACTATAGATCCCAAATAGCCAGCAAGCTTCACTTCACAGAGCTACTCTGAGTGATTCCTGAGTGGCTAGCTGCCACATCTTCCTATACACTGGGATGAGAATTCTGAGGCTGCATTCCACTTATGGCAGAGTGTGAAATAAAATAATCCAGCAAAGACAGAGGAGATGCATAAAATCCCTCCTTGCTTTAAGAAAAATGTTTTTTGAAAAATGAGGTAAATTTAAAAATATATATATTCCTAAACTATATCAAATGGTATCCAGAGGTTTAAAAAAACCTTTAAGGGCATCTGGCTTGCTCAGTTGGTAGAGCATGCAACTTACTAATCTCAGGGTCCGAGGTTCAAGCCCCACATCAGACTTGAAGCCTATTTAAAAACAACAAAAAGCTGAACACTAAAAAGTTTTCCTTTAACCCCACTTCTCTCTCTCTTAATCCCAGCTAGACTAAATGGCTAATGACAATTATGCCTTATTAGTATTTGTACTGCTAGAACATACATAATAGAGTTTGGCAAACAATGTGCTCAACAAATGCATACTAAAATGAATCACGATTAGGTATGCAAGTAAGGTTATAAAAACAGACATTAGTGAGGGATATGGATTTTTATTTTAAAATTTTTTAGTTATCTCTATGCCCAACACAGGGCTCAAACTCATGATCCCCAGATTAAGAGTCACACACTCCAACAACTGAGCTGGCTTTGGGATATGGTTTTTTAAGATACCTTAAAAGAAGAAATGGATCTTTATCAAAATTTACTAATTAGTGATATGAAAAAAATTTTCAAAATACATCAAATTAAGATATTTGGGGAATATGGAATACCATCATGTAGAGAGGTTGACCCTCAAAGAGAAGTTGTTTCTAAAATCACCTTCAAATTACTTGTTTTCTTTAAAACTTGTTTCCTTACATTCTGTAAACTGTGCTATCCAATATGTGTAGACATACTGGCCATAGATGGCTATTTAAATTTAATAAAAATTGGGGATCCCTAGGTGGCGCAGCGGTTTGGCGCCTGCCTTTGGCCCAGGGCGCGATCCTGGAGACCTGGGATCGAATCCCACGTCGGGCTCCCTGCATGGAGCCTGCTTCTCCCTCTGCCTGTGTCTCTGCCTCTCTCTCTCTCTCTCTCTATCATAAATAAATAAAAATTTAAAAAAAATGTTTAAAAAATAAATAAATAAATTTAATAAAAATGCAATAACATTCATTTACTTAGTCACATTAGCCATCTATCAAGTGCTCAGTAGTCACGTGTAGCTTAAAAGTTTAAAATGTGGCTTAAAGGTTTTTTTTTTATTTTTATTTTTTTTTTTTTTATTTATGATAGTCACAGAGAGAGAGAGAGAGGCAGAGACACAGGCAGAGGGAGAAGCAGGCTCCATGCACCAGGAGCCCGATGTGGGATTCGATCCCGGGTCTCCAGGATCGCGCCCTGGGCCAAAGACAGGCGCCAAACCGCTGCGCCACCCAGGGATCCCAGGTTTTAAAAACTAAACTTACATTAAAGTTTTAATATTTTTCTTAAATTTGTAAAAATGAAAAGCAAACAATTCATTTCTGTACCAACTTGGTTAAAAGGCTGGTAATTCAATAGGAACTAGTCTGGATTTAGTAGGACAAGTAATTTCTCTGAAAATGGGCCTACTATCATGTATCCTGTACATTTATATGATCCCAGTTGTGGGTTAACACCCAAGAACTTTGTTTTCATTCTCTAGAATTACTGTCCAACTTTTAAAGTAGTAATGCCAATAATCAATGATGTGGTATTACAAAGTCTTTCTCTTTCATGAGAATTCTTTAGTCTTTGATATTCAGGGAAGGATTAATCCCTACACCTCAACAAGGGCAAGATTTAGTTTTCAGGGATCCCTGGGTGGCGCAGCGGTTTAGCGCCTGCCTTTGGCCCAGGGCGCGATCCTGGAGACCCGGGATCGAATCCCACGTCGGGCTCCCGGTGCATGGAGCCTGCTTCTCCCTCTGCCTGTATCTCTGCCTCTCTCTCTCTCTGTGACTATCATACATAAATAAATTTAAAAAAAATTAAAAAAAAAAAAAAGATTTAGTTTTCAATTTGTTTTCCCAGGTTAAGTCTGCTAGAACCCTGTTCCTAAGAGGAACATTCATATGACAATATTTGAGCAAAGAGAACAAAAGCATGATGACTTCTAAGATACAACATTCTATCAATGTGATTATATTGTGATCACCTTCCTAATGGTCACTTAAAGGGCCCCAAAGTGATGTCTAGTGATTGCCTACTTGACAAAATTCTTAAAGAAGTTACATACATACTACATAAAAAAAAAAAAAGGTTCCATACAGCAAATGGAAACAAACAACAAAACTAAAAGACAACATACTGAATGAGAGAAGATATTTGCAAATAATATAGATGATAAAGAGTTAGTATCCAAAATATATAAAGAACTTATACAGCTCAACACCCAAAAAACAATCCAATTTAAAAATGAGAAGACATGAACAGAGATTTCTCTAAATACCTACAAATGGCCAACAAACACATGAAAAGATGCTCAACACCACTAATCACGTGGTAGATGCAAATCAAAACCATGAGATCCCATCATCTCACACCTGTCAGAAGGAGAAAATAAAAAACACAAGGAACAAATGTTGGCAAGGATGCAGAGACAAAGGAGCCCTCATGCACTGTCGATGGGAATGCAAACTGGCGCAGCCACTGTGGAAAAGACTATGGAAATTCCTCAAAAAATTAGAAAAAAAAATTACCATATGATCCAGCAATTCTATTGGGTACTTACCCAAAGAAATTAAAAGGCACTAATTCAAAAAGATATATGCACCCCTAGGTTTATTGCACCATTATTTACAATAGCCAAATTATGGAAGCAATCCAAGTGTCCATCAATAGATGAATGGATAAAGATGCGGTATGTAAATACAATGGAATATTACCATAAAAAAGAATGAAAGTCACAAAAAAAAGAATGAAATATTGCCATTTGCAACAACTCGGATGAATCTAGAGGATAGAAAGCTATGGAAAATGAATCAGACAAATATCATATGATTGTACTCCTACGGGGAATTTAAGAAATAAGACAAAGAACAACAAGAGATTTTTAAAAAAACCCAACAGACTCTTAAATACAGAGAAAAAAACTGATGGTTACCAGAGAGGAGGTGGGTGGGGGGAATGGGTGAAATGAAATAGGTGAGGAAGACTGAGTACCCTTACTGTGATGAGCACTGAGTAGTGCACAGAATTGTTGAATCAGTATACTATACACCTGAACTAATATAACACTGTATATTAATTATACTGGAATTTTAAAAATAATACAATTCAAACAAAAAAATAAAACACAAAATGTTTTAAAAGAACTTACATAAATTTCATATAAACACCAAAGACAGAAAGTTCCTCAAAATGCTAGTATATATCATTTATCTATTTATTTTTAAAGATTTTATTTATTTATTCATGAAAGAAACACAGAGAGAGGCAGAGACAGGCAGAGGGAGAAGCAGGCTCCATGCAGGGAGCCCGAAGTGGGACTCGATCCTGGTTCTCCGGATCACATCCTGGGCCGAAGGTGGCGCTAAACCACTGAGCCATCCGGGCTGCCCTACTATATATCATTTAGCATTATTATATTTCAAAGCCAGTTTTTTCTGTAAGCAAATAAACAAAAGCAGCAGCAAGCACCATCACAGAAAGCTTTCCCTCCCTACTATCTCCTCTACCTAGTCATATTTTATCAAATCATTAACACTGGTTCTCTTTATGGGTAGTAGAGCTGATTGCCTTTTCCATTTTTCTATAATATACACAAGTACAAAAATATTTGTCTATGATTTTTATAAAATGAACATGTGCTGTTTTTGTAATGAGGAAGAACGTTGTCATCTTCAATTAAAAAAAAAAAAAAAAAGAACTTGGGCAAAAAAAAAGGTGAAGGTGAAAGGGATTAAGAGGTACAAACTTTGAACACCTGGGTGGCTCAGTGGTTGAGTGCCTGCCTCTGGCCCAGGGTGTGATCCTGGGGACCTGGGATTAGGTCCCACATCGGGCTCCCTGAATGGAGCTTGCTTCCCTCTCAGCCTATGTCTCTGCCTCTCTCTCTCTCTCTCTCTCTCTCTCATGAATAAATAAATAAAATCTTAAAAAAAAAAAAAAAGAGTTACAAACAGGATGCTTGGGTGGCTCAGCATTTGAGCCTCTGCCTTTGGCTCAAGGCATTATCTCAGGTCCCGGGATCAAGTCCCGCATCAGGGTTCTCACATGGTGCCTGATTCTCCCTCTGTCTATGCCTCGGTCTCTCTGTGTCTCTCATGAAAAGTCACAGGAATGAAAAGTATGCCACAGGGACTATAGTCAATAATACCGTAATAAGGGATCCCTGGGTGGCGCAGCGGTTTGGCGCCTGCCTTTGGCCCAGGGCACGATCCTGGAGACCGGGGATCGAATCTCACGTCGGGCTCCCGGTGCATGGAGCCTGCTTCTCCCTCTGCCTGTGTCTCTGCCTCTCTATCTCTCTGTGACTATCATAAATAAATAAAAATTAAAAAAAAAATTAAAAAAAAATTTGTGTTTAAAAAAAATAAAAATAAAAATAATACCGTAATAACATTGTATGGTGACAGATGGTACCACACTTACTGTGGTGGGCATTTTATAATATATAGAAGTGTCCAATCACTATGTTGTACACCTGAAAGTAATATAACATTATATGTCGACCACAGTTGAATTAAAAAAAAAAAAAAGCCCTACTGATCTTATAAAAGAGCTCCTTCTTATACTACATCTTCAACTATCATAATCTCACAGGAGCTCTACACCTATGAGCTCTGACAGCATTACTTACCATTTTCATGCGGGTTATTAATTTAGTGTCTCTCAATTACACGTTCAATCTTTTTGTCTACTCTGAAAATGGATCTGGGACCTTAAAGTGTTTTTCCTTGGCCAACCGGCACGATATTAAGCTTTATCAGTAGAGGGCGCAGGAGAGACAACATAGGAGAAAAGTTTCGCTTCCTGGTTCTGGTAGCTTGGCTCCCCAGATTCCTACAGCACCAGACATCTTTATGGCCAGGTGATCGCCGGGGAGGATACCCAGTAGCTTCTCCTCACTCTTTTTGGAAGCTTTTGTAGTGAAGTTAACACCTCCCCGTCAACAGATGCTCTGGTACCCTACAGAGCAGAAATGTCCAGCAAGTTCCGTCCACAGAGAACCTCTGCCATTCAGGGATCCACAGCCATGCTGTCTCCAACAAGGTCTAGATCTCAACTCTGGGGGAAGGAGGGCCCCTTCCAAGGTGCTGAGATATGAGCCCTAGGGATAGCAGCTGCTCCTTATCTATTCCTATATTCTTTAGAGTTCTATTTACTTCTTACTAGCTCAGCCCTCATTATCCCACTCTCGTTATAGTCAATAATTCTTTCCATGTTCAAGTTACTGTGTGATTTCTCTCCTGATTGGACCCAGAATGATACAGTGCCATCCTTAGGTTTTATACTTACACACTTCTTTGAACGTCAATCACTGGCATCTAACTTTTCTTCTCTCTTTCTACAAGATTTTAAATTCCTGCCTGGCAAAGAACACTTTCCTTAATTTGCTGTATCAATCTGAAAATAATCCATTTAACACAGAAAGACTAACAAATGTTTAAACTCACTTCAAATGATTCATAAATATATATCCTCATTAGTTTTGGTCCACTATAAACAAATAAGACACTTTCTAATGACCCACAATTGTTTCAGAATTTCACCACCAAAAACAAATCATCAGGAGAGCATAAGAATGTATTCCTTGGTGTCCCTACTCTATATGGTTTCAGAGACCGGAACAGCCTGAATACTTAACCCCTGGACCTTATAAGACAGGAAATAATGAACTACTCATGCTCACAAACTGTTCATGGCTACAGGGTCAGAAAGAGGCTGAGGACATATAATGTTTATTTTTCTATTAACTACAAACGAGGTAAGAAATTATGCTCAGAACAAGGACATTACAGCCAAGTGATAAATTATTTATTTATAAACAAATCAGGTAATTTGGAATTTCAGGGTGACATGGTTGAAGTATACCAGGCTTTATGGAAAACCTGCATTCTGGGCTTCTGAACCCAGAGAAACCCCCTTTTCACAAGCACAGTGTCATCAACATTGACAGTATCTCCTAGGAAGAAAACTGGGAATGGGTCAGAAGGCTGCCTTCACTGGCTGCAAACCTCATGTGCCTTATCTTCTGCGGAAACTGAACCCTCAAGCTTATCCCAATAAAACATAACTTGCTTGAGAAAAATCTGTATGAAATGCTTGATGATTTCATCAAGCATTTCATCAAGTCCTCTGTGGGATTACCTCAACAGTAAGTTAGAATTGGGAATCAGAGTTGGAAGTACAGAAAATACAAGAAACAAGCAATTGCCTTGCGTTCCAACACAAGAAAAGCTGCACTTATTTTTCAAATTCCTTTTAGTAATTTAAAGCAGTACCACTCAAAGAGTGTTAAATGGACTGGCTTTTTTTTTTTTTTTTAAATTAGTACTCAGTGAACAGAAATTGAGGAAAAAGACTTTAGCAACTTTCAGAGCATTTGACACAGTAATCTGCTGTTGACCCTAACAACAACAAAAGGGGCTTGTATTTTGTATGTCTGGTTTCTCTTTCATTTCCATTTTATAGTATTTTACAAAAGTTACTAAGTCCATCACCAAAAGATACTGAGAGGCACTGTTCTAAACTGCTCAACTCTGAACATAAAATACTTTCCCAAAGGATCTGAATACATATTTTTTAAAAAATGTACAAATGGCCAATTAGCCCAATTAGAAGATACCTTTCATCCTTGGCCTTTAGGAAAATGCAAGTTACAACCACAATGAGATACCATTTCACACTCAGGAGGATGGCTACAATCAAAAAGACAGAAAGTAACAGGTGTTAGGACAGAGAGAAATTGGAATCCTCCTCACACACTGCTGGCAGGACTGCAACATGGTACAGCCTTTGGATAACAGCCTCATAGCTCCTCAAAAGGTTAAACGTGGAGTTACCCTATGACTCAGCAATTCCATTCCTATGTATATACTTAAAAGAAATAAAACATGTCCACACAAAAACCTATACACAAACGTTCACAGAGGCACTCTTCATCTAACAGTTAAAAAATGAAAGCAATCCTATTTCCATTAACTGATAAATGGACAAATAAAATGTGGTATACCCATACAATGGAATATTATTTAGCCATAAAAAGAAACGAGGTATTCATACATGCTACAATATACATCAACCTTTTTTTTTTTTTTTTTTTCAGTCTTTCTAATAGCCACCTTGGGCCTTCATACATGACCTTCTGGGAAGATTTTCTGTTCACTAATCGTTTTACTTCCCCCAGACACCAGATTTTCAACATTAAATGCAGGAAAGCCCTCAGCAAACTAGCATTGAGTTGGTCACCCTACTCTCTGTCCACCGCCTCCACCTGTCAAACGTCCATTTCAAGTATTGGCCTGAAGGTCACTTTCTCAGAAAACCTTCTCTGACATCTCCTCATTACCATCCCCTGCATATTACTTTATTTCCTTTGTCATAACATTCATCACACTGGATTTGCTTTTTTGATGTCTATCTTCCCTAATACGTTCTAAACTCCACAAGCATGGACCCAGTATTTTGTTGACCACTACTTCATTAACACCGAGCATTGTATCCAGTTACCTATGTGAGTAATTGTTGAATGAATCAATCAACCGATGGTTTATCCGTGATGGCATCAGAGTCAAGGAGTTTTTTTTTTTTTTTTTTTTTTCTCTTTTCTAGGCTGGAGGGGATCCAGCAAAATTTGAATAAAGTCACTATTTTGTCTTAAGATCACTATTCTAGAGAGCTATGACAACTAAATGCTCTATTTACAACTGATAAAAACTGATCCAGGAACCTCACCTTAACCACCATATATTCAATATAACACCAACTGGACACTAAATAGTCTAAATTCTCACTACTCAATCCCTATCACAATCCGCAATTTACAACACATCACATTCCCACCAGGAGATGGGATTTTAGACAATGGGAACAAGTAGGAACAAGTAAGTGTGATCTAATCCATGAGACAGCAAGGAGACAAGAGGGTATATGGCAGAAAGTAGAGAAAAATCAGACAGTGGAGTGGGGCAAAAAAGTCACAGGTGCTAGGCAAGAGGAAGCACCTGGAAGTTTGAGAGGTTTAAGTATTTTTTATTATCATTTCTTGTTCTCAAAAATAATGTCTGATCATTACAAAAAATGAAAAAACCCAGACCAGAAAACCTAAACAACAAAAAAATTGTAACTCCACTTCCAGAAAGACCTGTTTTTTATTTTTTTTGTATTTCACATTAGAAGTAGGAAAATGACACAGTTGAAGGAAAAAAAACCTTACTCTATCCTAAGTCATTCAAATATTTATTTTGTGCCTACACTGTGTCAGATGCTAGAGATCAAAGATAACCATGATTCAGACGCAGTGTTCCCTCTGAGCGTTCCCTCTGAGCTGGCCGTCAGTGGGAAAATAACAGATGACTACTCTGAAATAAGTTAAGAACTGATAGGGATGAGTGGAATGCAATGGAAAAGAAGACCCACAGCTCCCATTTCTAGGAGTAATTAGGCCAAGAAATTAGACTTGGCCTTTGAAGGATGAGAAGGAATTTGCCAGGCAAGGAAAGAGAGGAAGGTCTCTATATACAGAGGAAGCAGTGTGTGTAAAGAAATGTTGTAATCTAAATGTGATCTTTCTTTTTTTTTCCTTCTTCCTTTTGGCTTTCACCCAATCACCATACTGGAAAAGTGAAACAATGACCAAGCATGAAAGGGGCAGGACTCAGAAAATACTTCAAAATGCCTGTAACACAGGGAATGGGGAAATAAAGAATAAAGTTTACAAAGAAAAAAAAAAAAGCTTTCATCACAAACCCCAAATGGTGACTCAAAATGAAAAAAAGCAGCTGAACATATGAAATGTGTTCAACTTCAGAGAAATGCAAATTGAAACAAGATACCACTGTGATAATCTATCAATCTAAAACAAGACCTTTTACTGAAAAATGACTAACAGCAGATAGATTACTTGATTCCTTCAGTGGTTATCTAAGTTAAACAAACTAGAGCTGGCTTATTTTACTCCCCCTCCTCCAAAAGTTATCAAATCAGAAGCCACTTATATAGTCTATCCCAAATTTCCATAAAAACAATTTATATTAGATCTTTGAAGGATTTCTACTAGCTATAAAGATTTCCATTCATTCTTAACTGAAAACATTCATGACCCAGCCATGCTCTGCTTCATGAAACAAAATTCAACATCCGCCTAAGATATGAAGACACCTTGTTCCTCTCTGCTAGCCATCCTTTATTAAGAGACCCAAAGTCGGCCTCAGAGAAACAAAGGAGTCAGCCACCCTTGTTAAGCCATTTCTTGCTACGGAGAGATGGGTTTTGTGGCAGCCAGAGCTCCTTATTTTCCCCTCTGATCTTTCTACAGACATTGAGTCTACCATGCAAATTCCAGAAAAAAGCAAGTGTCTATGTGCCTGTGTGTATGCAAAGTTCAGGTGGAGCTGTACAAGCACAGAGAAACACGGACTGGCACACAGCTTCCTCAGAGGAGTCGTCATATAAGCAAAGTGTTGTTATCGGTATAAACTTGAATCAGGAAGAGTGCTAACAGCACATGTTAGAAACCAGGGTAGGATAAGATCCCACCAGAACTACCATATTAGATGAATGTCTATTAATCACTGGAACTCGGGCTAAGAGCTATGTATCCTTCAGCAATACACCTAAGAAGAGGTTTCAACCAGAATCCCAGCCAACTGTAGCAAGGATAATCCACAAACACAGATGTGCATCAGATAATATATAACAGTTATAATTCAAAGATGAAGATGCAGAAAAAACATTCAACAATTTTTGCTGATTCCAACAAATTAATGTAGTACAAGAAGAGATAATTACCCGTCACACAAAGCAGAGCCTGACCTAGATGATGAATCACCTCAAGACACAAGCTGGACTTCCAAACAGTCTGACAAACTCTATGAAACTGGCATATATGGAGAGAAAAGACCAAGATAAAATGAGAGTCATTTAAAAAGAAAAGGGAGTGGCATAAATTTTTAAATTTATGAGTGGTAAGGACAAACATCTGAGAAGCTCACACAAAGGACAGAAACAACAAGCCAACCTAATTATTACAAGTATCTTTAAGAAAGAAAACAGAACTAAAACAACCAAAAATATTTCTGGAAATGAAAAAAGAAGTATAAGGGTTGTAAGGAGCTACCGTATCAGACATTAATGAACATGTATAAAAGACATCATCTGTCAAAATATTTCAATAAAAAGAAAAAAAAAAGGGGGTGCCTGGGTGGCACAGTTAAGCATCTGCCTCTGGCTCAGGTCCTGATCTCAGGGTCCAGAGATCCAGTTCCGCCTCAGGCTCCTTGCTCAGTGGGGAGCCTGCATCTCCCTCTCCCTCTGCCCCCTTCTTGCTCATGCTTTCTCTCTCAAATAAATACATCTTTAAAAAAATTAGCTGAAAATACTAGTTGACAAACATGATGAATAACCTTAAATGTAAGACTGAGAAAAATGGCAATGAGCACCAACTCCATCTAAATAAAGTTCAATGAGTAAAAAATATACTAACAATATGAAGTTCCAAAGTTCACCATGGAGAGGAAAAGCAGATAAAGTGAGGGTGGATTATGAGGAGAAGCTAGTCTTCTAATATAGGGGGAGTCAAAGTATACTTTTCTCTTTCAGACCGACAAACCAGAAAAATTTTTTTAAAATTTAGATTTACATTTGAATTCATTTAAACTATAAATTAGTAGACTTAAAAACAAGATGCATAAATTCCAACTAAATGAGATAAAAGCAACAAATACATTACAAAGTAAAACCTAGAAAACACCAACAGATAACTGGATAAACAAAATGTGATATACAGGGGCAGCCCCGGTGGCGCAGCGGTTTGGTGCTGCCTGCAGCCTGGGGTGTGATCCTGGAGACCCGGGATCAAGTCCCACATCCAGCTCCCTGCATGGAGCCTGCTTCTCCCTCTGCCTGTGTCTCTGCCCCTCTCTCTCTGTGTCTATGAATAAATAAATAAAATCTTTTTTAAAAATGTGATATACAGCTGTTTCTTGACAACACAGATTAGAATCTGCATTGTATGCCAGTTTTTTGATACAGCACAGTATTTTCCTTATGATTTTCTTAGTAACATTTTATCATAAGAATACAATCTATAACATATATAACATGTAATTATGAGTTAACTATTGTTTATATTGTTTTTGTTTTTTTTTTAATTTTTATTTATTTATTTATTTAAAATTTTTTATTTATTTATGATAGTCACACAGAGAGAGAGAGAGAGAGGCAGAGACACAGGCAGAGGGAGAAGCAGGCTCCATGCACCGGGAGCCCGACGTGGGATTCGATCCCCGGTCTCCAGGATCGCGCCCTGGGCCAAAGACAGGCGCTAAACTGCTGCGCCACCCAGGGATCCCCTAATTTTTACTTATTTATGATAGTCACAGAGAGAGAAAGAGAGGCAGAGACACAGGCAGAGGGAGAAGCAGGCTCCATGCACCAGGAGCCCGATGTGGGATTCGATCCCAGGTCTCCAGGATCGCGCCCTGGGCCAAAGGCAGGCGCCAAACCGCTGCGCCACCCAGGGATCCCTATTGTTTATATTGTTGATAAGGCTTCTGGTCAACAGTAGGCTATTAATTAAATTCTGGGGTGAAAGAGTCAAAAGTAAACACAGATTTTTGTGTGTGCAGGGGTTGACACCCCTAAACCCTGCATTGTTCAAGAGTCAAGTGTATATATACATTGGAGTATTATTTATTCAGCCTTAAAAAAATAATGAAGTACTAATACATGCTATATAGCAAGGATGGAAACATTATATACTATATGAAAGAAGCTAAACACAAAAAGACAAATATTTTATGATTCCACTTACATGAATCATCTAGAATAGGCAAACTCATAAGAGACACAAAGAGGTTACTAGGGGTTGGGAGTAAGGAGGAAGGGAGAGTTAGTTTTTAATGAGTATAGAGGTTCAGTTGGGGACAATGAAAAAATGGTGGGGATGGGTGTACAGCAATGTAGATGTACTTAATGCTAAAGAATTGTATACTTAAAACTGCTTAAGATGATAATTTTATCTATTTTACAATTAAAGCAGCAGCAATTAATCATTCAAAAACAGAAAACATTATATAAAATGATAGAAACACACCCTACAGAATTTATTATGACAATAAATAAATGTTTAAAGCATTCACTTTGAAATAGAACAAAAATAAACTATAGGGACACCTGGGTGGCTCAGTTAGTTAAGCATCCGACTCTTGGTTTTGGCTCGGGTCATGATCTCAGGGTTGTGGTATCAAGCCCAGCATTGGGCTCCACGCTCAGTGAGTTGGCTAGGGACTCTCTGCTTCTTTCTCTGCCCTTCCCCCTGCTTGTGTGTGTGTGTGTGTGTGTGTGTGCGCGCGTGTGCGCACTCTCTCATTCTCTCAAATAAATAAAGTCTTAAAAGAACCCATGTAATTAAAATAAGACAAAATGGCATGGACAAAGTTGGATAATTCATTGAAAAAAGAAATTCAGTACAGACAGGAATTTAAGTAAAATACAAGACTCAGTAAAGTATGATGATTACTGGAGTCCCTGGATGGCTCAGTTCGTTAAGCGTCCACCTTCAGCTCAGGTCACGATCCCAAGGTCTGGGGTCAAGCCCTGCATCCAACTCCCTGCTCAGCGAGGAGCCTGTCTGTCTCCCTCTACACCTTCCCCCCACTCATGCTCCCTCTCTAATAAATAAATAAAATCTTTAAAAAAGTATGATTTTTATTAAGTATAATCAATAATGAAGATCTTTAGTAGCAGTAGAGAACTTATACATGCATCAAATAATACTGCATCAGAATATATGATAAAAATTATTAGAGTTGAGAGAATGAGAGACAAGCCACAGACTGGGAAAAATACCTGCAAAATATCCCAAAATATACAAAGAACTCTTAAAACTCAGCAGTATAAACATTAAGAACCCAACTGAAAAATGTGCATAACTTCTAAAATGATACCTCTCCAAAAAGGATACACAGATGGAAAAGATGCTCAACATCAATCATTAGAGCACTACAAATCAAAACAATGAGATACCACTACATATCAGAATAGCTAAAATCCAAAACACTAACATCAAATGCTCACGATAACGCTGAGCAACAGGAACCCTCACCCACAGGTGATGGGGAAAGCAAAATGGTATAGTCACTTTGAAAGACATTTTAGAGGTTTCTTATAAAACTAAATATACTCTTACCATAATCCAGCAATTATGCTCCTTGGTGAGTAACTTATATCCATACAAAAACAAAACACAAATGTTTATAGTAATTTTATTTATACTTGACAAAAGTGAAAGCTACCAAGATGTCCTTCAGCAAGTGAATGAATAAACAAACTGCAGTACATCTGGTCAATGGAATATATTATTCATTGCCATCAAAAGATACGTAAGAAAATGCATATTGCAAGTTGAAAAGATTACATGCTTTATAATTCCAATTACAGAACATTCTGGAAAAGGCAATACTATGGAGACAGTAAAAGCACTAGTGGCTGCCAGGAATTAGGGAGAAGGGAGGGATGAATATGTGGAACACAGGGGATATTTAGGGCTGGGAAACTGTTTTGTATGATACTGTAATGATGGATACATGTCAATATCCACCACTGATATTGAATGTGCAATATCAAGAGTGAACCCTAAACTATGGACTTTGGTTGATAATGATGTGTCAGTGTTGGCTTATCAATTAAAACAAATTACCACATATGAAGAGATGCTGATGGTGGGGGAAGGGATACAGAAGTATGGGGGAGCTTGGGTAATTAGAGACTCCGTACTTTTTACTCAATTTTGCTGTGAACCTAAAATTGCTGTATGAAGTCTATTAATTAAAAAGTTAAAAATCACCAGACATAAAAGAAACTGACACTCAACCAACATATACTTACTGCATACCCATAAGCAAAGAGAGAAACAAGAAAATGAAAGGAATCAAATAACTTCAGATAAAAGT
Source organism: Vulpes vulpes (assembly GCF_048418805.1). Classification (NCBI taxonomy): domain Eukaryota; kingdom Metazoa; phylum Chordata; class Mammalia; order Carnivora; family Canidae; genus Vulpes; species Vulpes vulpes. The sequence continues at coordinate 127,211,856 of NC_132780.1, read as the reverse complement.
GCTATGAAGACAGACACAAGCAGACAGACACAGAAGGGCAAGAAGTCAGATACCAGAGGTAGGTGGAGGCTATTTCAGATGACTGATCAGGGAAGACCCCTTCAAAACAATGATGTATGATGACAATATTCAGGCAGAAGAAACAAAAATGTAAAGGTCTCAATGTGAGAACAAGCTCTTAGAAACAATGCTACCTTCTTAATATTTGACAAATTAAGATTTAAAAATTAATGAAGGGGATCCCTGGGTGGCGCAGCGGTTTAGCGCCTGCCTTTGGCCCAGGGCGCAATCCTGGAGACCCGGGATCGAGTCCCACGTCGGCTCCTGGTGCATGGAGCCTGCTTCTCCCTCTCTGCCTATGTCTCTGCCTCTCTCTCTCTCTCTGTGTGTGTGTGACTATCATAAATAAATAAAAATAAAAATAAAAATAAAAAAATAAAAAATAAATAAAATAAAAATTAATGAAGACTGGGTGCCTGGGTGGCTCAGTCAGTAAAGCCTCTTGACTCTTGATTTCAGCTCAGGATTATTAGATCTAGTCCTGAGTGGGGCTCCATGCTGAGTGTGGAGTATACTTGAGACTCTCGCTCTCTTCTCCCTCTACCCCATCTCCTGCTCACAAGTGTGCTCTCTCTCTAAAATAGATAAAATCTTAAAAAAAAAAACAAACAGTAAATTTGAAAGATAGTTTAAAAGACTATAGTCATTGACAACAATGGAAAAAAATAGAGCAAATAGAATTGTCCTAAATACCTCAAGTCAAAGAGGAAATCAAACTAGAACTACCAACTATTTGGAAAGTAATTAATATAAGAACATGATTCATGTAAATTATAGAATGCAGCCAAAACTGTACTCAGAGGCAAATTAAGAGTATTAATGTTTTGAGATGCCTGGGAGGCTCAAAGGTTGAGTGTCTGCCTTTGGCTTGGGGCATGATCCTGGAGTCCTGGGATTGAGTCCCACGTTGGGCTCCCTGCATGGAGCCTGCTTCTCCCTCTGCCTATGTCTCTGCCTCTCTCTCTGCATCTCTCATGAATAAATAAATAAAATCTTTAAAAAAAATGAGTATTAATGTTTTCGTTACTAAAAAAAAAGAAAAAAAAGGAACTAAGAATTTGAGTTAGAAAAAAATTAACAGGGGAGCCCGGGTGGCTCAGTAGGTTAAATGTTCGACTCTTGATTTTGGCTAAGGTCATGATTTCAGGCTTGTGAGATTAAGCCCTACATCAGGCTCCACACTGTGTATGGAAACTGCTTAAAATTATCTCCCTCTCCCACCTCATCCCCCAGTGCTCCCCCCCAAAATAACTAACTAACTAACTAACTAACTAAATAAATAAATAAATCAAGCAAGCAAGCCAGCCAGCCAGCCAGCCTAATCCCCCTCCCAAAAGAAAAGATGAAGAAAAGCAAAATAAAGCACAAAGTAGAAATCAGGGAATCAGAAAACCAACAAAATAAATCTAAAAGTGGGTTTGAAAACAACTATGCAGATGAACATTTGGCAAATCAAATCAAGAAAAATAACAAAATCACTAATAAAAGGTGGAAATAAACACCACAGATTTTAATGATATAATATTTTAAATAAGATTTTTATTTATTTGAGAGAGAGCATATGCAAGAGAGAGCATGAGAGAGCACAAGCAGGGGGCAGTGGCAGAGGGAAAGGGAGAAGCAGGCTCCCCGCTGAGCAGGGAGACCAATGCTAGACTTGATCCCAGGACGCTGGGATCATGACCTAAACCCATGGCAGACGCTTAACCAACTGAGCCACATGGGTGCCCTTAATAATAAAATATTACATACATTCATGTAACAAATTTAAAAATATTTTAAAAAATTTCTGGAAAGGGTCGCCTGGATGGCTCAGCAGTTAAGCCTCTGTCTTCGGCTCAGGTCCTGACCCCAAGATTCGAGATCAAGTTCCACACCAGGCTCCTTGCAGGGAACCTGCTTCTCCCTCTGCTTGTGTCTCTGCTTCCTTCTTTCTCTCTCTGTCTCTCTCATGAATAAATAAATAAAATCTTTAAGTGTAAATTATCAAAACTGATTCATAAAATAGTAAGGATTCCTCAAGTTTCTACAGAAGTAACCACAGAAGTTACCATATGGCCTGTACACTCCTATTAAAGTTCTGAGATTTTTTTTTCCTACTCTTTAAATAAATTCTGTATACTTGAGTGACGTGAGTGGAGTTTTGGTTCCTGCTAATATGTGCCTTAAGGTAACTTTGGCTATTAGAAAATTTATTAATATATACCCTTAGTAGTAGTTAAAAGAAGAAAAACCTTATCACTTAAAGGAGTGTTATAAAAACATTTCATAAAATTCTGAAGCCATTCTTATTTTTTGTAAAGTCAGAAGAGAATTTCTCTCTAAAAAATGTCTAAAACCAACAGCTGCCATTATCCTTATTTGTAAAAATATTAGAGATATTCTAAGATAATTATCACCTCTCTTACTGAACCATGTCTTAGAAATTCTGGCCAATGTAATAAAGTCCTAAAATAGAAATAAATATTGTGACTATTGGAAAGGAAGGAAAGGTTCCTATATTTGCAGACAAGACAATGAACCCGGAAAACAAAAGTAAATAAAATTTTATTGAAGACCGGTAAAATAATAAAAATATTGAACACAAATATCTAGTTACGTCTGTGTAATTATCAGAAATAAATTAACTAAAACAAAATTATCATTTAAACAAGAAATGCAACTTAAATTATATTTTTTACTTGCCTAACAATAAAGAAATTTTATTAAACTCATTAAAAGTGATGGCTGTTTCATTGAGGATAGCAATAAAATGGGATACACACTGCTGGTGATGATAAACGGCAAACTTTTCTGAAGGATAATTTAAGACTGTTAAATGCTTCTATCTTTTCATTCAGCAATTCCACATCTATGAAAATATTCTAAGATAACGATCCGGGATGAATAGAAAACTATTCATTATAGCATTATTTTTATATGAAATATTGGAAATAAGTTGCACATTCAGCAATAGGAAAAGAGCAAATATGACACAGCTGTACAATGAAATGTTAGGCAAATATTAAAAAATTATTTTAAGAGAATTTTTAAGAACAAGGGAAACTTTCAAGATTTACCAAGATAACAAATTATACAGAACATGATTCCAATTTTATAAAAGTAAACTATGTACACACACATACATATAAAGAAGAAAAAGTACTGGCAGGAAAGCATACCAAAATATCAACAGTTATCCATACATAATGGATTATGGGGTTAAAAAAAAAAAAAAGGCAACTTTATTCTTTTCAAGTACTTAATCAGGAAGGTGAAAAAAGTTCAGGAAGAAGTTACAATAGAGATACTTTATCAAACATCTAGTTCTACTTCCACTATTTTTTGTGCCAATGTAACTTGTCTTCCTTTAATAATTTGCTCTTTAGAGCACCTGAAATTTTGTTTAAATGCTTTACCCACACCTCTTCTCGCTCAGTGTTTATTATATAACAATTTTATTTCATTTATAAGCTTATAAATCACTAAATAATCTCAAAATTAAGAACAGTAATTAAAAGTTTAGAAGTTGAAAAAATACCTTAAAATACACCTTATTCTCCCTCTCCCAACCCTGTATGGAGCCCAAAGCGGCTCTTGAACTCAAGACCCTGATATCGAGACCTGAACCAAGATCAAGAGTTGGATGCTTAACCAACTAAGTCACCCAGGTGTCCCAAAATATACCTTTTCTTATGAAATCCATACAAGGCCAAAATAAAACCTTCTAGCTTTCCAGAACCTATTAAACATTCACATGGAAAAATATCATTAATATAATAGCTTGACCAGAAAGATGTGAGGAAGAACTCACTAGTGTGAGTTAAAAGTGCTCTGCATGCATGTGTATGTATGTGTATCACTTTTAACCAACATTAGTGAGTTTCCTTGCACCTCTCTCTTTGATTAGTTTGAACTGGCAAAAATTGAGGAACAACTCTCATTTCCAGATTAATAACTCTTATTTTCAGCACACTGCAAATAAGGATCATGGATTAACATGCTAAGAAAATATAAAAGAAGAATATCTATATCATAGTGGATATCAAAAAAGACTCCCAAAGAGAGCTACACTCAAAGGCAGAAATTTGAAGGATGAGGATAAAATCAGTGGATGACAAGCGATAGGAGTTAAGGCGGGGGCTCCTTTTTCCTTTTCAGATGTGATGCTGACAATAAAGCCATTATAATATTACTCCCTGAATCTCTACCATCGATTTTTTTCACAGCAACTGAAGCCTTCTAAAATTTTTTCTATACCCATGTTTGTTTGTTTTTTAAGATTTTATTTATGAGAGACACAGAGAGAGAGGCAGAGACATAGGAAGAGGGAGGAGAGAAGCAGGCTCCATGCAGGGAGCTCGATAAGGGACTCGATCACCCGATGACTCCCAGGATCACACACCTTGAGCCAAAGGCAGATGCTCAACCACTGAGCCACCCAGGCGTCCCTCTATACCCATATTTCATTTTGGTAGCCAAGCTATATTGTTAAAACTCATATCTGCACCCACCATGCACACGCACAAATCTCAGAAGGATTAAGGTTAAAATACATTATTATTTTACCTCTACACCCAACATGGGGCTTGAACTCATAATCCTGAGATCAAGAGTCACATGCTCCTCCTATTGAGACAGCGAGGTGCCCCAATACAGTAATTATTAAGACTGTTTTTTGATAAAGGTGAAATGGGAAAGATCTTCATAAAGAGAAGGCTCTCATGTATGAAGAGCTTCTACAATTTGATAAGGAAGTACAGATTGATAGAGACAGCTGGACAGCAATTTGGTATACATCGAGACTTAAAATGCACATTTCAGAATCCGTTTTAGGGAAATACTTGTATACGTATGCATGTGCACAAAGATATAAGGAAGTTCAGTAAGGCTTCAGTTTTACTTGCTCAAAATTGAGAATACAGACTGTCTCTGACTTAAGGTTTGACTTAGTTTTTTGACTTTACGAAGGTGTGAAAGTGAAGTTTCTGCATTCAGTGGGAACCGTAGTTTGAATTTTGCTCTTTTCTAGAGCTAGCAATATGCAGTACCAGACTATCTTGTGACACAAAGCAGTGGCAGTAAGCCCGACAGCTCCCAGTCACGTGATCAAGACGGTAAAAAACGGATACACTTAAAACCACTCTACTTTTCACTTTCAGTACATTATTCAATAAAGTACATGAGATATTCAACACTTTAATATAATATAGGCATTGTTAAGAGGGTTCTGCTGAACTGGAGGCTAACCTAAGTATTCTGAGCACTTTTAAGGTAGGCTAGGTAAGTGGTAATGCTTCGACTTAATGCCATTTCAACTTAATAATGGATTTGTCAGGACATAACTCCCTTATAAGTTGGTGAAGATCTGTACATTAGTCTCGTCTTCCCATGGTTTCTCTTTCTGTAGTTTCAGTTACCAGCAGTCAACTGCCATCCTGGATTCTACTTCTGAGGTATCGTCAGAAGGTCAATAGTAAGCTACTGATATATCACACTGCCTCCATCATTCACCTCACTTCATCTCATCATGTAGGCATTTTATCATCTCACATAATCACAAGAAATGTGAGTACAGTCTAATGGATATTTTGAGATCAACCGCATTCACATAACTTTAATTATAGCATATTGTTATAACTGTTCTATTTTATTATCACTTATTGTTGTTAATCTCTTACTGTGCCTAATTTATAAACTAAACCTTATCACAGGTATGTACATGTAGGAAAAAATACAGTATATATGGGCTTCAGTCTATCTGAGGCATCAAGTATCCACTGGAGGTCTTGGAACATACTCCCTGTGAATAAGGGGGGATTACTCCAACATAAATAACCATGAATAATTAAAGTACAATGGGCTATATCATAACGGTTAAAAAGATGAAGTGCAACTATATGTATTGAAATAGAAAAGAATATGTAATAATCAGATCTTTTATTTTTAAAAATTGGTTAAAACCACACACACAGTGCTTATTTTGAATTGCATTAAGACAACAAAATTGTTAACAGAGGGAACCTCTAAGGAATGGTTCTAGAAAGTGAGGAAAGGGCAATTTTCACTTTTTTGTTCTAAATAATTGAGTTGCTTGAACCTTTTATAAGCATGTGCTACCTTGGGATTTAAAAATAAGGAAAAAAATTTTAGTCTGTTACCTCCTAGAGCTGAGGCAAAAGTGATTTTCATCCTGTTTCTTAATAATCTTCACTACTTTCCAATTTTTCTATGAGAGATATGCATACTATTTTTTTAAAGATTTTATTTATTTATTCATGAGACACAGAGAGAGAGGCAGGCACACAGACAGAGGGAGAAGCAGGCTCCCTGCAGGAGCCCGATGCGGGACTTGATCCCAGGATCCTGGTATCACAACCTGACCCAAAGGCAGACAGATGCTCAACCACTGAGCCACCCAGGTGTCCCTGCATATTTTTTAAAATTTGAAAAACTTGCATTTTATATCAGGGGCAAAACTTTTTTCCCCTGAAAAATAATTTTTAATTTAACAGTTATGGTCTCAGAAAATTGGTCCTGAGATTCCAACCTCTCCAGAAAGCACTGTTTTTTTCTTATATACATTTTTATTGAAGCTCAATTGCCAACATATAACACCCAGTGCTCATTCCAGAAAGCATTCTTAAATCTAAGTTTGGGAGCACAATATTTGCTACAGAAGCAATGAAGGGGCACCTGGGTGGTTTAGTGGTTGAGTGTCTACCTTCAGCTCTCTTGGTGATCACGGGGTCCTGGGATCAAGTCCCACATCCGGCTCCTCACAGGGAGCCTGCTTCTCCCTCTGCCTGTGTCTCTGCCTCTCTATGTGTGTCTCATGAATAAATAAATAAAGCTTGGGGGGTGAAAAAAAAAGGAGCAATTAAGTATAAAATCTACTTTAGAATGGAATAGTAACTAAGCACTGCATTTGCAAAAAAATTTACCTGCATTATCTCATTTGTTTTTAAATAGCCCCATGAAATTTGTATATTATTATTATTATTATTATTATCATTATTATCAATCCCCCTTTAACAGAAGAAAACCAAGTCTTGAAAAGAGTACATGTCTTACCCAGGGTCAAGTAGAGAGTAATGATTAAAACCCAGGTCTCCAGCACCTAACCATTTGAGACACAAGGAATGGTAAGTACTATTGTACCTCGGAGATAATAATAGGCTAGAACTCTGAAATCCTACATGAATGTTCAGAAGGACTATCCTTAAGTAGGTTAGTGATCCTAAAATGAAGAACTAGTGAAAATTCTGATCACAGAAGGAAACAATCAGTATTTTCTTCAGGGCAAGGGGGGCTATTTTTCCTTCTTTTTCTGTTTCTACCCAGGTACAAGGATACAAGTGACAACTCAGATTTGTAAGTAACTTACCCACCTTCTGACTAGTCTGGAATTAGCCCTCTAACTAACTGGAAGGGCCTTTGAAAACAAACTGATCAGAATCCTGAAGCCTTAAAGCACTGAACAGGGCTTAGTTTCAAGCATAAATGAAAAGGAGAAATTTCAATAAGTCAAAGAAACTTTATACTCGAATAGCAGAATAATCGATATTGACAGAAGAAACATAGGAAGGATTTTAAAGTGCCTACTTACTTTATTTGAACAAGTTCTCTTTATTAAAAAGTATAATCGAAAGTTTATCCTTAGCTACCTGAGCCAGTTCTACTTTTTTTTTTTTTTTTAAAGTATAATTAAGAAGAAATACACACCACTGTTAACCATGCCTATTTGGAAAACTGCCTATCATAAAGATCAGAGAACCACAGGAACCCCTATTCATTTGTTTAGCAGATACACCCCCAGTACAAACTTATTGTTCCTTTATGATTTGGGGTTTGCAAGGTTAGTATTAAGTGTCACAAAGTCCAAAAGAATAACTCTCTTTTTGAATAATGGTAAACCAGGAATCAAATCCCTATGTGAAGAGGAATATCCAGTAACTCTTCCTTGGTAAAAGTACCACCCCCTTGTTGAAGAACCGGCAAAGAAACTGACATCAACAGACCGAATTTCACACTCCAACATTTCCATACCTTAGCCCCTGTGGCCCACAACACCTCTCAAGTTAAGGAGAAAGGACACCGTCAAATGCTAACAGTATTACATACAGCTCAGTACTCAGTCACTTAGGGAAAGTTGGGAGGATCCAGTGAAAACAAAATACCCTGAATGTAGATCAACCTCTTTACCAAACCCTGAAGTGGGCTTAGGGTCTACATATATCACAGCTCAAAAACATTTTAAGGTTCGTTTTTCATACGGGAAGTCCGTATTCTTGGCTAAGTGATAGCTAGAAAGGCCTAAAAGCCAAAGATGAAAGAGCTGCCTCAAATCAAGACCCCATATTAACAGAACACGAACAAAGCTTTCAAATTCATAGGTCTACGCGTATATAGATTTTCCGCATATACATAAAAGTCATTTAGAAGTTACGGACGCCTGGGTGGCTCAGCGGTTGAGCGTCACCAGCCTTTGGCTCGGGGCGTGATCCCGGGGTCCTGGGATCGAGTCCCGTATGGGGCTCTTTGCGTGGAGCCTGCTTCTCCTTCTGCCTTTCTCTCTCTCTCTGTCATGAATAAATAAAAAATCTTTAATTAAAAAAAAAAAAAAGAAGTTAAGTGCGTGTTTTAGAAATGCCACAGAGCTTCTGGCAAAGTCGACAAGTTCTAACCTGCTTTAAGAATCACTTCTCAGGGCAGCCCCGGGTGGCTTGGCGCTTTAGCGCCGCCTTCAGCCCAGGGCGTGACCCCGGGGTCCTGGGATCGGGTCCCACGTCGGGCTCCCTGCGTGGAGCCTGCTTCTCCCTCAGCGTTTGTCTCTGCCCCTCTCTGTGTGTCTCTCATGAATAAATAAGTAAAATCTTACCAAAAAAAAAATGACTACTCACTGCCTTCACCCCAATCTAATTTCACCGAACGTAATTCTTCCGGGTGACCCCACGAAAACAAAACGCCCGAGCAGATCCTCGTACACCTCCATATCCTGCCTCCTTCTAAGGGCGGAAGAGCCCGACAGAGCAGGGGAAGAAACGTGACGCGCACAACCTCGGCCCAAAACACGGCTCGCCGGGGTCTAATTTTAGGCCCAACCGTTCCGATGCGTCTTCGCCAAAGAGGCTAAAAAGAAAACGAGTGCAGGTAACGCGCGGAGGGGAGGGAGCAGCCACACGGCCGGGAGCGGGCAGGACCTACGCAGGCGGAAAGCGACGGCGCGGCGGGCGGGCGGCCGGGAGCGGCGGGCTGAAGCGAAGGCGCGAGGAGGGCGCAGCCCCGCGCCGCCCGCCGCGGGGGCGACTGCAGCTGAGGGACGCGGTCAAAAGGTCGCGCCCGCCGACGGCCCCGCGGCCACGTCGCGGGTGCGTGCCGTTGTCCTGAGGGAAGCCAGGCGCGGGGAAGGGCCAACCTTGCCCCAGATTACCGGGAGCCGCGGAGGATCCGGAGGCCCGGGGTGCGGCGAGGCCTCACGCGCTCCGACAACGAGGCGTCCCCACCGACGCGCGCGCCGAGGCCCGGAACCCCGAGACCTGACGGGGACGCTGAGGTGCGCGGCGGCGGGAGGGCGCCCGCGAGCGGGCAGGGCCGGCGCCAGAGGAGCCGGGCCGGGCCGCGCCTGCCGCCGAGCGAAGCCGCCCTCGGGAGCAGACAATGAGCCGCCGCCCCAGGCCCGCGGCTCCGGCGCGCAGGTGGCGGCCGCCGGCGGGCCGCGGAGGACGGGGAGCGCGCCCCGGCCGCCCTGCACTTACCCGGGCGCCGAGAGGTCCCCGCCCCAGCGAGGCGCCGCGTCCGAACTCCCGGCGGGCTCCGGAGCCGCCCCGGACAAGCGCCGGCGCGGGGCGGGCGGGAGGCCAGGCGGCCAGGAGCGCGGCCGCGGCGAGCGTAGGCCGGGCGGCAGCCGAACCCCCGGGCGCCGGGCGGGGAGGCTGAGAGCCTTCGGCAATGGCGACGGGCCGGGCCGGAGGGGAAGCGGAACAGCCGCCGCCGCCGCGCGTGGCCAGCCTGGGGGAGGGCGCCGGCGGGGGGCGGGCGGGCGGGGCGGGGGCGGGGCCAGGACACCGCCCCTCGCCGGCCGGGGGCTCGCGCGGGGGCTGCCGGGAGTTGTAGTTTGGACGCGCAGCCCGCCCGCCTCGCTTTCCCTCGCGCTCGTTTTTTCTTCTTGGCGGCGGAGGGCGGTGTTCTTTAAATTGAAAAAGAGAATCAGCCCCTCATTTAATTTAGCGTTGTCTCCATTCAGGTCTGCGCCAAAGACGCTGACCCACACGCTGCTATGTGAATCTGTTTCAGGACTCTTATTTCTGGAAATTCATCCCTTATCCATTTTGCATTTTATTTACAAGCTTTTACTATGTTTTGCTGCTAAAATCCCACCTCCTTGAAAATTAAGGCCTTCATTTTTTTTTTTTTTAAGAATTTATTTATTCATGACAGACACAGAGAGAGGCAGAGACACAGGCAGAGGGAGAAGCAGGCTCCATGCAGGGAGCCCGACGTGGGACTCGATCCGGGGACTCCAGGACCACGCCCTGGGCCGAAAGCAGCGCCAAACCAGCTGAGCCACCCGGGCTGCCCGGCCTTCATGTTTTATCGAACATGTTTATTTAATCATGTTCATTAATGTATTCACTAATTCTACAAACACTTGAGCATCTAAAATGTATGATATTCAGGCATCAAGGATACAGGGTGAACATGAGTCACTTTGCCTTTGTAGAGCTTAGAAATATGCAAGCACAATAATTAAACTAATGATATCTGGTATGAGAAGATAACTGGGGAGATTATTTTGGATTGGGAGGCCAGAGAAAGAATCTTTAGGGAGGCAACATTTAAGCTGAGAACAGGAGAGAGACAAGAGACACTCCTAGGAGATACCATTACAGACAGAAGGAAGAAAAGGGCTTGCTTGCTATGATCAGTTAAGACGAACTGTGCAGCTTGAGCTCGGTGCAAGAGTAGTGTACTGTGAAAAAACACTAGAGTAGACAAGATTCAGGTCAAGGAGGATCTTCAATGCCATGCTAACGAGTTTGGACTATTACAGCGTTTCAAGCAGGAAAGTGAAGTTATCTGACATCAATAGATTGCTTGGTGGGAAATGTAGTATACAGATGCAAGAATAGAAGGGAAATGAACTAGAAAGGCAGTAGTCATGACTGATACTAAGGAGATAGTGGACATGGAGAAAGGTAGCTAGATTGTGCTTATCTATAGATGTAGAATAAAAACCCAGTTGATGCAGAGAGAAAGGAATCAAAGACTAACATGGCACATTACTAATTAGATAACCTGAAAAGCAGTCCCATTACTAAACACACTGAAATACTGGATAAAATAGAACATCCTTTCAAAAGTCAAAACTATAAGCTCTCAAGAAAGAGAGAAAGAAGAGAACGAAGAGGAAGGAAGGAAGGAAGGAGAGAAAGAAAAAAAGAAAGAAAAAGAAAAGAAAAAAGAAAAGAAAAGAAGAAAGAAAAGAAAAAGACCAACCTCTGATAGTCTTGCAAATTTCACACTCAACCCAAAGAGGCAGCATGAAACCTGAATGGTAAGCAGGATAATGAAGCTATGGTTGTGCTGAGGGTATGTACCTATCTTAGAAATTCCTGTGATTTTATTGGCTGCACGGAAGATAGGGCCTTGGGCCTATTCAAGGCTGGGAAACCCATAGGGCTATACCCTCCTAGACGGGGGATAAAGAAAAATCCCCTGTACTAGCCCAGGGAGACAACCAAACATTAGTCTGTTTTAGTCTAGACTTGGCATGGAGAGGGAAACAATGTCCCTTTAGAATTCATAACCACAAGCTTTCACCCACATGGGTTTTAAAGTTCAAATTTATAGTACCTACACTTTCCAGGAAACCTCAAGGCAAGAAAGTGGTCTTAGGCTGGTAGTACTTGGTGGCCTGGAGGAAACAAATACAAATCCTCCCTGCACAGGTTCACTCAACCCAGGACTAAAAGGATTTCCAAAAGTAAACAGGATTTCAAAATCTAAATATAAGCATTCAAAATGTAATTATAGTATACCTGAGGAAATAAGTCACCATGAATGAATCAATACAAATCACAACCAAATTAATGAAGTTTGTGAACTTTAGATAATGGAATTATCAGCTATAGAATATAAAATAGGTTGATTAAATGATTAAACAAAATACAGGAGTAAGAAACAAGATACTGCTTTTAAAAAATGACCACGCAGCTTGCAGAAGTAACCAAGTAGAACTTTTACAAAGAATTTAATCATTGCAACCAAAGCCAATGTTTGAGTTAAACACACATTGAAGAGAGAATTAGTAAACTGGATGACATATGTAAAGAAATTATTGAGAGCAGCCCAGAGACAAAAGAAACATGAAAGAAAGATCAAGAGACATGGGGATAGATTGTGAAGGTCTACCATATACCTAGCAAAAACACAGAAAAGAGAGAAAACAAGAGAGACAGTATATGATAAGATGATGGCATGAATTTTCCAGAATTGAATAAAGACAAGAGCCTTCAGATTCAGGAAGCAAAGTGAAGCTCAACCAGGATAAGTAAAAGTAATCTTTTCAAACACAATAATGTGAAACTGCAAAATACCATAGATAAAGCAACTAGAAAGAAAAGATATACCCTACAAAGAAACAACAGATTTCCAAAGATTTCTTAACTGCAACAATGGGTGCCAGCTGACAATGGAAAACTATTTTCAAAGTACCAAGATTTAAAAAAAGAGACCTACTAAAGGAACTCATTAAAAAGATATACTTCAGGAGGAGACTGAGTCCAGAATTAAGGTCTGAGATGTAAGAAATCAGATAAATAGCTAAGCCTACCCATCCTATCACTGGTTAGGACAATCTTGAAGAGCATACCTAATCCATATTATCTCAGTCTCTCACAGCCTACCAAACCCTGTATTTAACTACCTGCCAGTAGCATATTTTGTAAGTCTGGAGGATAATGGAGATAGGTGTTGGTCACTTCACCCAAATATATCTCCATATTTAAGCACCAATTATCAAAATACAGATGAGTACCTGAAAGAGTATCTCATATAGACAGTCCTTAAATTCATTATATTCTGAAATCATTAGAGCCACAATAGATCCTTCCAGTTCCCAAGCTATATATGTACCATATTCCATTAGATCTAACTAAATAATCTAAATTCCTGGTATAATGGCTTAGATACACACACACACACACTGCTCCAACATCACCCTTAATTGAGGTAACCTATGTCTCTGTTATGTTTATAAAAAAAATAATAACCTAATACTTTAAGAAAAATACACTATAAAAATTCAACAGATACTGGAACAAAATGACCAAGAAGACAGTATCCATTTTCTTGGCTTTAAACAAAAAAAGCAAAAAAAATTTTTTTAATTAAATTATAAATAAATAAATAAATAAACAAACAAACAAAAAAAGCCATACACAGAATTACAAAACTGATTTTATTTTATTTTTTTTTTAATTTTTTTAAATTTTTATTTATTTATGATAGTCACACACAGAGAGAGAGAGAGAGGGGCAGAGGCACAGGCAGAGGGAGAAGCAGGCTCCATGCACCGGGAGCCCGACGTGGGATTCGATCCGGGGTCTCCAGGATCGCGCCCTGGGCCAAAGGCAGGCGCCAAACCGCTGCGCCACCCAGGGATCCCGACAAAACTGATTTTAAAAACACAGTGCTTGGGGTGCCTGGGTGGCTCATTCATAAAGTGTCTGCCTTCAGCTCAGTTCATGATCCTGGGGTTCTGGACTTAAGCCCTGGGTTGGGCTCCCTGCTCAAACGGGGGAGCCTGCTTCTTCTCCCTCTACCCCTCCCCCTCACTCATGCACACGTGCTCTCTCTCAAATACATAAATAAAATCTTTTTTAAAAATTAAAAATACAGTGCTAGGGGTGCCTGGCTGGCTCAGTTGGTAGAGCAGGCGACTCTTGATGTTAGGGTCATGAGTTCAAGCTCACATTGGGCACAGAGCTTACTTAAAAAAAAAAATAAAGTGCTTACTCATTTTTTAAGTATCCAAAGAAGATAATAATAGAGTTCAAAACCAGAAATGTTCTATCAAATGTGATGTCAAAAAACAAGTGATGTCATCTGCAACCACTTATTAGTACTCTTCATTCACTTTTCACATTTTTATTACACTTCTGAATACCTGTATAAATGAGTAAATGGCTGAATCATGTTACAAGACACCATCTCAAGTATTAACTTGAAAACTTGTTTAAATACTGATGAAACTTGGTTCCAATATGCAAAAGAAAAATATATATATACATCTATATATATATATACACTCTGCCCTCTCCCCACAATATACTCTTAGGAGGTACCATGATCATGATCCCGTCTATTCATACTTTAATATGCTGCCTATTGATGTTACTGAATTTTATTATTTTTTTAAAGATTTATTTATTTATTCATGAGAGACATGCAGACAGGCAGAGACAGAGGCAGACAGAGAAGCATGCTCCCTGCAGGAACCAGACATTGAACTCGATCCCAGAACTCCAGGTTCAAGCCCTGAGCCCAAGGCAGCCGCTCAAACTCCACCCAGGCGTCCCATGATGTTATTGAATTGTAAATGACATATAATTTCATTTCAGTGCCACTAATATTAATCCCATCGTGAAAGAAATGCTTGTAAAAAAAAAAAAACACCATAGAATTCTCTTATAAGAAAATATTAAACAAGTATAAAACTAGACTGGGCTTGAAATTTTAGTCATCTCTAATATTTGTTTTATGGCATTTGATTGCCTTTTTCAATTTTTAACTTCTTAAACACACCTTCAAAATGAACTGTTATGACTAGTCAAGTCATTCATGTCAAATTATAAATGATTTATTCTCATAAAAATATCAGAATGTTTTAGAAAATTAAGCAGTGCTACCATATATACATGTGTATCATTCTATTACTCTATGAAACAAACATTGCCAATATGCCCTGGTTAATGGCTTCTATTTTATTTTATTTTTTTTTATAAATTTTTATTTATTTATTATAGTCACAGAGAGAGAGAGAGAGGCAGAGACACAGGCAGAGGGAGAGAAGCAGGCTCCATGCACCGGGAGCCCGACGTGGGATTCGATCCCGGGTCTCCAGGATCGCGCCCTGGGCCAAAGGCAGGCGCCAAACCGCTGCGCCACCCAGGGATCCCTAATGGCTTCTATTTTAGAACATGCTTGTCCTGAATGCATTGCTCTAAATAAGCAAGACATGCTTGCCTTTTTATTTTTTTCAAGATTTTATTTTTATTTTTTTAAGATTTTATTTATTTATTCATAGACACAGAGAGAGAGGCAGAGACACAGGCAGAGGGAGAAGCAGGCTCCATGCAGGGAGCCCGACGTGGGACTGGATCCGGGGTCTCCAGGATCACACTCCGGGCTGCAGGCGGCACCAAACCACTGTGCCACCGGGGCTGCCCCAATAATTTCTTAGCTTTTCTACTTTACTTTCTTTACACTCTGGATGAGTAACTTTAATATTCTCATACAATTAATGTTTAAATAAACTGATTCATCCAAAATATTTTATTTATTTATAATGATTTTCTCAATTTTTAGTTGAAATTAAAATGTTTCTATTCATAAAATGAGAGTAATTGTCTCTAATACATACTCATTTTCATAACCGAAATTAAGATAAAATCACTTCTCACAAAATAAATATTTATTTAACAAAATTAAGTTTCCTCTATTGGCACTTGCTTGAAGATTATCAAAGGTTTCTACCATAGAGGACTAACTTTTGGAATTGGTTTAAAATCGGTCCAAAATTTCCTCTAGGAGACAGAATTTTAGCCATAGATAAAGACAAAAATAATGACATAAATCTAAAAGAACACTTCTAATCACAAGTAAACAGGTCTTATTTAGATTTATGGAAAGAAAAAAAAAAAGATTTATGGAAAGCATTTAACTCCATAAAACTTATAGGGAAAAATGGCCATATTTGAAAACAGCCAAAAGGATCAAAGTAGAACACAGGATGGTAATAAGCAGAGTCACAGAACATACTAAAGAGGTATGTATAGTCAGTCCCACTGGAACCTGTAGAGTCACATTCTTAAATACCTAGAGAAAAAGAGAGAGAGATGTTAAGAGACATTTAAAATGCATGCCCTGAGGTGAGACCACTATTTCTTTGATTTTTAATTTTTTTCTTTTACTATCTTTCACCCAATGCTACACCAGACCCAAGGCTACACCACATGTAAATTATTGTTTGAGTGATTCTTTTAGATTTTTTTTATTCTTTTAGATTCAATATTTCATTTAATGTAACAATCAGACTTAATTCCCACAATAATCCTTAAATTCTCATTAGTTTAGACTTTTTTTTTTTTTTACTTTCTACCAGATGCTGGCTATCTCCCATTGTCACCTCTGTAATCAATATGAACATTTACTTCCTTTTACTATATTTCATATTAGAATACAGAGTTCTTTCTCAGTTAAAGTTCTAAAGGAAGAACATTAAAACAACAACAAAGCTAAGGTATCCATTCACTCCTGTTTTGCTGTTTCTCTCTCCAAAATAGCTTTTAAAAGCCTGTTATTCACAAATTACAGAACTGAATGTGTCTTTTTTTTTTAATTTTTTTTAAATTTTATTTATTTATGATAGGCACACAGTGAGAGAGAGAGAAGCAGAGACATAGGCAGAGGGAGAAGCAGGCTCCATGCACCGGGAGCCCGACGTGGGATTCGATCCCAGGTCTCCAGGATCGCGCCCCGGGCCAAAGGCAGGCGCCAAACCACTGCGCCACCCAGGGATCCCCTGAATGTGTCTTTTACTGTTAAAACATCAAAGTTGTTGTCGGCCTGCCCAGCAATACAAGTTCTCCTATGTTCAACTTAGTCTCTATTTTCCCTTGGTTTTGAAAATAAAGGGGTCAATTAGAAACTCTAGAAAATTTTATGGTTTAAAATAGGTTTTTAAAAACATTAAAATTTAGGTAACTTAGGAATGCTTTTATTTTTGGTTCCTTTTTATAAATATCTGGAGTATAATTTTACATCCAAAACAAATTTTATCAACATAATCTGTAACAAAACCTGAAATTCATCTTTCAAAAAAATAGTGTCTTAAACCAACAAGCCTTAGTGTAGATCACTACTTTAGTAATGGTCATGTAGTTTTCTGGTATATATATATAAATAAGAAATGTTAACACACACACATACTTCAAAGGGCTTAATTATGACCTCTTATTTCAAGTTACATAGTCTAAAAGACAAATGAATTCAGAATGTTTTAATAAGGTAATTGCTTATTTTGTTGTAATGCACACTACCAGTATATTAATAAATCATAAATACTAATTATACTCTTCACTCAAATAAGAAAATCACATGTTAATCTCCAGATGTATTTTAGAGTTTGAAAAAAGATTTGGGTTCTATTTGGTAATGGAAATCTACTCAAAAACAACTTTACATTGCAAAAGATATTAGCACAGTCATACGTCATACCAATTGTCATTTCTCAGAGTTCCCCACTGCAAAATAGCAGTGGTTTGTAGTGAGCCTTTAGCTTAAGTACTTGTTTTCTAGGCTAGCTGGTAGACAGACTTCAAAACAACACCAAGAAAAATATTATATCCCCAATAGCACGTATGAGCAAATCTGCTTTATGTTTATCTGACAGGCTGTCTGTTGGTTTCATTAACATTTTAAATGTATTTGACTTTTGTTGCAGACTCAATTTGATTCCTTATAAAAGTAAATTGTAAAAATTATGACACTGATTATGCTATTCAATCAAAGAAAGGAGGCCTTAGAATTAGGGACAAAGAGAAACAGACATTAAAACTATCAGTTAAAATGCAGCTCAAAAAAGAGGAAGGAAAGGACAGATAAAGGAGAGAAAGAAAAGAGATGGCTGCATAAGATTTGCCACTCTGAAGAGAGCAAAGACAACCATGTTAACTAAAGAAGGTAAATAGAAAACTGTACACTCCTTAGACAAAGCCAATGTTAATGAAGTAAGAATACTTACCTAATTTATTAACTGAAAACAGGGCTGGAGATCGAAAGTATAAAAATGGCCGGCCACAACCTGGATTTAGATATATAAATAGCAATACAACTATGTAGAAACTTTATCACAGTTGTATTACTACTACTTGGGAGTCTTTATTTTCCTTTTCTCACTTGTTCTGTTCAATATAATGAAGTCAACTAATTTATTTTGTTTTAAAATTAATAAATAGTTCTAAATAAAGCTGTATTAATGAAGTAGAACCAAGAATGAAATTGGACCACTTTCTTACACTACACATAAAAATTAACCCAAAATGGATTAAAGACCTAAATGTGAGACATGAAACCATCAAACTCCTGGAAGAAAACATAGGCAGTAATTTATTTGACATCAACCATCGAAACATTTTTCTAGATAATGTAAAACCTGGACAAACCAGTGTTTTTCATTGCCACCCCTTTAAAAAGCGTATTAGCTATACTAAGGCTCTAGACCAATGAGGCATGAATTAATCCTAAAGCTCCAGTCCCCAAATTAAATGACTCTATGATTCTCTAGAAATGAGGAACCACTGTTGCCATTAGTAGTAAAGGAACAACATTAAAAACAAATAGAACACAACTTTCAAAGGTAGAATATAAAATGCTAATCCCTTAAATGTGGAAGAAACATTGTGAGTTTTAAATAATGCAGTATGATCGAAAAACAACATAAAATATTAACTTACAGATTTATATTTCATATTGTTCCACTGGCAGATATCCTTATTCTTCAAAGTACAAGGAGCTGCTACTTGTGACTGAGCCCAGCATTTCAAAATTGGCAATTCTGAGAAAAAGTGGTAGATCATCATATCAGAAAACCTGTATCTGGACTAGATGCTGGATGAGTCTTTCGTGTTGAGATATAAGTAATCACTTTGCTACACAATGTACGTGACCTGAATCCATCCATCACATGCTGTTTTATTTCAGCAGCCTGTTATAAGTGGATGCCTAAGAAATTACAAACTACCAAGATTGTGCAGAAGTTAAGCATGACTTCTTAACAAATCCCATTTAGTAGGAGCTACTTTTTAAAAATGTTAACTTAAACTTTTTTTAAAGTTTAACATATATTCAGAAAAATGAACATATCCTAAGCACACAAATAAAAAATTTCCAGACTAAACAGATCCATATAAAGAACATTCAGACCAAAACAAACAATATCAGAACCGCAGAGGCTCTCTCAAGAGAGGACACTTTTTTTTAAAAGATTTTATTTATTTATTCATGAGAGACAGAGAGAGGCAAAGACATAGGCAGAGGGAGAAGCAGGCTCCATGCAGGGAGCCTGATGTAGGACTCGATCCCAGGACCCCAGGGATCATACCCTGAGCGGAAGGCAGATGCTCAATCTGCTGAGACACCCAGGCGTCCCAAGAAGGCACTTTTTCAAACTTTATTTAGAGTAATTAAACAAAAGAAAACTAGGTTGGATGAGCGAATCTAACAAAATTGAACATTTTACATTTTTTCATCATGAAATGTATGATGGCAGCAAAGTATGATTAAAAACTTCCTATCTCCCAGTATTTAGTGCTACTGATTTGTGAATATTCTAATCAACCCAAATTTGGAGATACAAAGAACCGAAATCTGAAAGGGGCTTCTTAAAGTCTTGATTCTAGGAGGAGTGAAAATGGGGAAGCATAGTTTTTTTTTTTTTTTTTTAATTTACTCAAATGCACACATAAAAACAGAACAATTACATCCGAAACCAAAAACTCATGGCCAACATTTATAACCAAATTAGGTGTTAAAGTATCCCCTCAAACACAAAAATCTATGCAAGTGGAGACAAAAACATCATCAGCTGCAAGTCCTGCAATTCAGCATGAAGACAGAAAGCAGCACAGGGGCAGAGGATCAATGGTCAAAAAAAAAAGAAACACACCATTGTATGTGTGGTCATAAAAGAACACAGCACCACCTAGTTTTGTCAAAAAGATCAGAGCTGAATCCGATCACACCTCTGGAGCCAGCAGCCAATTTCCAGGAAATATAGATGAACAGCACAAGTAAAATCACCAAAACTCCAACTATGAGAAACTAGATAGGTCAAATGACCCAGGTTTCTAGACAGGTGAATTTAAAAAAACAAAGGGTAAGAGGAGGAAACCTATAAATTAACAAACAATGGAAATACACTTCTTTAAATGGGGAAGACGAAGCTTTACTAAGAATGCCCACTTGGGTGAAAAAAGTATAAAGAAACATAAATAAGTGATTAAAAGTCAGGATGTGGGTTAGTCTTAAAGAAAAGGAAGAGGTTATGATTTAGACAGGACACACAGAACTGCAGCTAGGGTGAATGGCAAAGTTCTATTTCTTTACCTGGGTGGGAGTTACAAGGGTATTTACCTTATAATAATTTACTAAACTATATGTGAAGTTTTTTTCTTTATGGTTTATTTTACAATCAAAAAGTTAAAAAAGAAAGAAAAAAAAAAACTTGCATTTGTCATCCCTGTCCTGGACTTCAGACTTGCCACCATACCTATATTTTTATTTTGAACTCTCAGAAAAGACTTGCAACCCTCACCTTGGTCACAATACATCAATAAATCAGGGTTATTGACCACAATAAAGGTTTCCCCATCTTTACTATGTGGCCGATGATAGCGGTAGTGCACAGGCAAAAAAGCTTGGAAACAGTCAATGCACTGTGAATCTTGTCTGGCGTAAATTAGAACTTCAGATTCCTTGGACAAATAATTGGGAGCTTCTATATTAAAATCTTCCGAAACCATCACAGCCTGTCAAAAAGAAAAGAGATATTAATCCAGAAGAAGAAATGAATGGGGAAGATTAATAAACAAAAGAAGACTGCTATACAAATGAACAGAAATGTCAAACTGACTATCCTTACAAATAATTTGTTTCATTCTATCCTCAATTTTAAATAGAAAACACAAGATGTGATCTGTGTTTATTAAAAGTTTGTTTACTGGGGATCCCTGGGTGGCTCAGCGGTTTGGCGCCTGCCTTTGGCCCAGGGCGCGATCCTGGAGACCCGGGATCGAATCCCACATTAGGCTCCCTGCATGGAGCCTGCTTCTCCCTCTGCCTGTGTCTCTGCCTCTCTCTCTCTCTCTCTCTCTCTCTCTCTCTGTGACTATCATAAATAAATAAAAATTTTAAAAAATAAATAAAAGTTTACTAAAAGTAAACTGAGAAAATTGTACCCTAGAATATGAAATTTTTCCATAATAAAAATTATGTATTTGTAATATTCTTATCAACTTTTGTTTAGGTAACAAAACAGGTACTATGAAAAGAGAAATTCTGTGAATATAGAGCATTATTTAATAAATATGAAAACTATGACAAAAACAGTTAACCTAGTATTAGTTTGCAATGATTGGTATCATTCTGGTAATTTCCTGTTCTTCAGAGAAGCAGGCAAGATGGCAGTGAGTAAGACAGCACTGTGGTCAGGAAGTCAAAGCAAAGGTCAGCACTCTTCCTCTATTAGGTATAAAAAGTTTATAGAAAAATAATAAATGGTTCTTTGCAAAATTAATAGGGTAAAGACCATTTTAAAATAGGTATTCTATGGGGTGCCTGGGTGGGTCAGTTGGTTGGTTAAGCATCTACCTTTGGCTTAGGTCATGATCCCAGGATCCTGGGATTGAACCTCACATGGGGTTCCCTGCTCAGTGGGGAGCCTGCTTCCCCCTCTCCCTCTCCTCTGCCACTCTCTCTCAATAAAAATAAATAAAAATAAATAAAATAAAATAAAAAAGGTATTCTATGGGCACCTGGGTAGCTCAGTTGGTTAAGTAACTAACTGCTTTTGGCTCAAAGTCATGATCCCAAAGTCCTGGGATTGAGCCTGTGTTGAGCTCCTTGCTCAACAGGGAGTCTGCTTCTCCTTCTCCCTCTGTCCCTCCCTGCTGCTTGCTTTTGCTCATGCACGCTCTCTCTCAAATGAATAAAAAAAATCTTGTTTAAAAAATGGGTATTCTACACTAAAAGTAAAAAATGCATATACAGCAGAAATTAGTCCTAAATTATAATGTGTGTATATATTATATTTATATATCATTCACACATATTTATGTATAAACACACAAAGGCACATGCACACTCATATGTATTTACACACACAATATATAGGCACTATATCATCTATGTGTGCGTACGTGTGTGTGTACAGAGGTATACATACACAATCTGTCTCTAGATTCTCTATGTGAAACCCGACATAGCTCCAAGAAAAAATAAGAATTAACTTCTTCCCATAATGCCAAACATTTCAATTCTCCTGTGATACCAAGTGATGTATTTTTTCACATGTTTTTCCTTCTCTATTAATCAAAGGAATAGAAATATTCATTGGCAAGGGCCATAAAAAATTCATTTGCAAAACCCAAGGAGTTATATAACCTTATGAGTCATAATAAACTTTAAAGGTGATCAAATTAAACCACTGTCCCAATGAGGGCATTGTTTAAGGATCCAGTTACTGCTAGAATACTGTCAATGACTAAGAGGGAGGTTATTACTTTGAGTCATATCATTTTATCTACTGTTAAAAGGTTATTCCTTTTTCCTTTTTTTAAGATTTATTTATCTGAGAGAAAGAACAAGAATGGTGGGGGAGGGGCAGAGGGAAAGGAATAAAGTCCCAAACATTCCTGGTGCTGAATATGGAGCCCAATGCAGGGCATAATCCCACATCCTGGAGATTATAACCTAAGTGGACACCAAGAGTCAAAGGCTCAACCAAATGCACCACCCAGGCATTCCCCTATTCCTTTTTTATAAGTAGAAATCTAATGCTCTGGCCTACAATATTCACAACTGTCCTTATTTACAGTATCTACAATAAATCTGTTCCTTCTTTCACTAAGGGACACTCAAACATCTCCACTAAATTTTCTTGCCCTTAGAGAAATAGTCCTGATTCTCTTGGGGTTTTTGTTTTTGTGTGTATATATATATATTTTGTATATTTTTTATATTTATATTATTGGAGTTTGATTTTGTATATATTATATATTTATATTATTGGAGTTCGATTTGCCAACATATAGTGTAACACCCAGTGCTCATCCCTGTCTCTTGGTTTCTTATGACATAGTTTCCAAATCATTTATCATATTAGTTACATTTGGAAACACTCAAGGAACACAGTAGTAATATTCTTCTTTAGCCAAAAATTGCATTAGCTTTTTAGCAGTCTTTTTTTTTTAAGCTTTTTAGCAGTCTTATTTCTGTGAGATATTTACCTATATATAGAAGGTAAATATATATACTTTTTAAAAATATTTTATTTATTTATTCATGAGAGACACAGAGAGAGAGAGAGAGGGAGAGGGAGACAGAGACAGAGACAAAGACATAGGGAGAAGCAGGCTCTATGCAGGGAGCCCGACGTGGGACTCGATCCTGGGTCTCCAGGATCACTCCCTGGGCTGAAGGCGGTGCTAGACTGCTGAGTCTAAAAATTAAGACTTTAGGGCAACCCCGGTGGCTTAGCAGTTTAGCACCACCTTCAACCCAGGGCGTGGTCCTGGGGACCCTGGATCGAGTTCCAAATCGGGCTCCCTGGATGGGGCCTGCTTCTCCCTCTGCCTGTGTCTCTGCCTCTCTGTGTCTTTCATAAATAAATAAATAAAATCTTAAACAAACAAACAAAAAAAAAACTACATGTAAATCAAAGAAAACAAACAGCCCAAATTTTTCTAAATCTTGCGAACATCTAATTTTCTACCTTATGTATATGTGACTTGATAATAATAAAGATATCTTTGAGTACTTCTTATATTGATAAGTATTTCATTAAATGGTTTATATACATTATCTCTAATTTTCACAAGGACCCCATTTGGTAGGAACTATTAGCTCTATTATATAAATGAGCAAACAAAGTATCAGAGTAGATAAACAGTCTAGAGTAAGTAGAGGAGCCAAAATTCAAAGCCAGGTCAAATGGACTCCCTTATTCAACTAGGTTAAACAAAACAAAATAGCCTAATTTGGCTACAGGCATACCTTAGAGATATTGTTGGTTTGGTTCTAGACCACCAAAATAAAGTGAGGCAGATGAATCTTTTGGCTTCCCAATACAAATAAAAGTTACATTTATACTATATTGTAGTCTATTAACTGTGCATTATGTCAAAAAAAAAATGTACATACCTTAACTTAAAGATATTTAAATATCTTTAAGAAATTCTAACTAGGATCTAAGCTTTCAATAAGTTATAATCACTGATCACAAATCACCATAACCAATATAATAATGGAAAAGTTTGAAGCATTCCAACTGTTACCAAAATGTGACAGTGGGACATAAAGTGAGCAAATGCTGTTGGAAAACTGACACTGATAGGTTTGCTCAATCACAGTTGGCCACAAATCTTCAATTTGTAAAAAGCAAAAAACAAACCCCCCCCCACCATATCTGCAAAGTGTAATAAAGTGAAGCACAATTAAGTGAGATATGCCTGTAGCTAAAATTAAGCACAATAAGTAGAAATAGCATAATGTATATTCCTGATTGTGGTATTTAGAATTTATAGTGGTACGATGATCTTCAATTTCTCTAAATATTGAGGTTTTTTATTTTTTTACTTATTGTTTATTTTTTCCATAGAAATAAACATATGGTAACTTCCCAGAAATGGAGAATTTTTTAATGTGAATTGAAACTGGAATATAGGGGATCCCTGGGTGGCTCAGCGGTTTGGCGCCTGGTTTCAGCCCAAGGCATAGTCCTGGAGACCTGGGATTGAGTTCCACATTGGGCTCCCAGCATGGAACCTGCTTCTCTGCCTGTGTCTCTGCCTCTCTCTATCCCTCTCTGTCTTACATGAATAAATAAATAAAATCTTAAAAAAAAAAAAAGAAACTGGGATATAATGAAAATTAGGCAGACAGAAATAGTAATTTGGCCTTCAGAGAGGGCTCTGCTGATCAATGAATTATTCGGTGATGGTTCAAATACACTGGGCATCTAAACCTCAAAAATCAGCCCTATATGGGTTTCTTTGTAAGTACTAAAAATATTGTAGAATTAAATAGTTGTGATTGTTGTACAATTTTATGAATATACTGAAAACAACTACATTAGGGGCACCTGGGTGGCTCAGCTGGTTAAGGGTCTGACTCTTGATTTTGGCCCAGATCATGATCTCAGAGTCGTGAGCCTGAGTTGGGCTCTGTACTGAGTATGGAGCAGGGTGCTTAAGATTCTCTCTCTCGGGCAGCCCGGGTGTCTCAGTGGTTTAGCGCCACCTTCGGCCCAGGGTGTGATCCTGGAGACCAGCGATCGAGTCCCAGGTCAGGCTCCCTGCATGGAGCCCGCTTCTCCCTCTGCCTATGTCTCTACCTCTCTCTCTCTCTTTCTCTCTCTCTTGTTCTGTCTCTCTCATGAATAAATAAAATCTTAAAAAAAAAAAATTAAAAAAATAAAAAGAGGGCAGCCCCGGTCGTGCAGCGGTTAAGCACCGCCTGCAGCCCAGGGTGTGATCCTGGAGACCCGGGATCGAGTCCCACGGCGGGCTCCTGCATGGAGCCTGCTTCTCCTTCTGCCTGTGTCTCTGCCTCTCTCTGTGTCTCTCATGAATAAATAAAATCTTTAAATAAATAAATAAATAAATAAATAAATAAATAAATAAATAAATAAATAAAAATAAAAAAATAAAAGATTCTCTCTCCCTCTGTCCCTCCCCTCCCCCATCTCTAAAAAAAACAAAACACCTACTAAATTGTACATTTCATAAGGGTGAATTTCATGTATGTGACTCATATCTCATTTTTTAGAAGGAGAATCATTTTCTTTACATGAACTTCAACAAAGATTCAAATCCATTTTAAACAAAGATCAATTAAGAACCAGCACAAGCTAATCCATAAACAATTTGAGTTTTGACTATGAGTTTCTTAAAACCTAGCTACAACAGGAAAAGGGAAAAATTGTACAAGTACGTACATCATTGATATGTGATCAAAAACTCAGATAGCTGGTGTGTATGTCATTTAGATTTAAAACAACAGAAATGTCTCCCTTAAATATCCTACTCTTGATTTAGCTCAGGTCTTGATCTCAGGGTGTTGATATAAAGCTTTGTGGTGGGCTCTGCACTAGGTGTGGAGCCGCTTAAGATTCTCCTCTCTCCCTCTGCCTTCCACACCCATTCATCTGCACACGTGCTCTAACTAAACTAAACTAAACTAAATAAATAAATAAAGTAACAGAAAAATATTTTTGGACATCATACTCTGACAATCGAAGGTATTCTGGACAATGTCTAGATGCCAGTAGATTTCCTAAATATATGCCAAAACCAAGAGTGGAAGGTTCAGGTGTATTGTAGCAAATGGCAGGATTTTCTTCTTTTTTATAGGTGAATAATGTCCCATTGTATATATTCACGTACATATTTTCTTATCCACTTATCTGTTGATGGATACTTAGGTTGCTTCCATAGTTTGTCTATTGTGAATAATGCTGCAAGGAACATAGGGGTAGAGATTTGTCTTCAAGAGCGTTCAATCACAAGTGTAGTAGGCCACTTAAAGTTGTCCCACAACTATTACTGCGTTCACTTTTTGTTACTATTTTTTTGTTTTAGGTAGTTTCTATTGCTGTGTCTTCAAGTCTATTAATCTTTTCTTCTACAATGTTTGAGATGCCATTAATTTTATCCAGAATATTTTCTGTCTCATATACTATAGTCTTAAACTTCACAAGTTTAATGGTATCCTTTATCTTCCACATCTATACTTAATTTTTTGAACATATGGAATACAGTTATAATAACTGTTTTCATGGCTTGTCTGAACAACTGGGTCAGTTCTGTATTGGTTTTGACTGGCTCATTTATCTCCTCTTTACAGGCCAGATTTTCCCCCATCTTTGCATCTAATTTTTTATTACAATCAAGAAATTGTGATCTTGATCTTGTTGGAGACTGGATATTTCTACATTCCTATAAGTATATATATATATATATACTTATATATATATAATGGTCACAGAGAGAGAGAGAGGCAGAGACATAGGCAGAGGGAGAAGCAGGCTCCATGCACCGGGAGCCCAATGTGGGATTCGATCCCGGGTCTCCAGGATCGCACCCTGGGCCAAAGGCAGGCGCCAAACCGCTGCGCCACCCAGGGATCCCTCCTATAAGTATTCTTGATCTTTGCTTGTATGCAGTAAATTTATACTTGCAAACAGCTTGATTTTTTGAAGATCGTGCTTTTAAGATTTATCAAACAGGACTGCCATGATCTTCAGTCTAGGGCCAGTACCATTCACTACTGAGTAAAAGTTCTTCTGTTTACCTAACGTCCAAAGAATTATGAGGCTTTTTTAGCATGGCTGCTGGGAACAGACACTACCACCGGCCCCATGTGAGTGTCAGACACTGTAACCTCTAATTCTTTCTATTTTTTTTTGAAGATTTTATTTTATTATTTGACAGAGAAAGAGAGAGAGAGAGAGGCAGAGACAGAGACAGAGGCAGAGGCAGAGGCAGAGGGAGAAGCAGGCTCCATGCAGGGAGCCTGACATGGGACTCAATCCAGGGTCTCCGGGATCGTACCCTGGGCTAAAGGTGGTGCTAAACCACTGAGCCACCTGGGCTGCCCAACCTCTAATTTTTTCATATGTTTTTTTTCCCAGCAACAAGTACTTTCCTCACATACATGCACTAATCAATACTCAACTATGTACTTGAGGGGAACCTTTTATGGATCTCTGGAGTTGTCTCTGTACAATTTTCTTCTCTTTACTACACTGCCTTGTGAATTCTAGTGGCCTTGGTCTCCCCAGAATTTCACCTTCATCTTCTCAACTCAGGAAGGTCACCAGGCTCTGCTTGGGTTCCTGTTCCCTGTACTACAGCCTGAAAACTCTCCAAAGCAATAAGCTGAGACAGTCATAGAGCTCACCTTATTTATTTCCCATTTATTCCAGATATCACTGCCCTCACTGCCTGATATTCAATGATTTTTTTTCCATTATTTCATATATTTTGTCTATTTCTTGGTTGTTACAAATGGGATAGTAAATCTGGACCCTGTCTTCCAACTTGGTCAGGGTATAAGTCCTAATACTACCTGTTTTAATTGAGTAAAACAGGATTTCAAAAACATAGCATTTCCATTTTGACTTATAGAACACCAATTTCATATGCTTCAATCTAATATTATGCTGTTTTCAAAGAAGGTGAGAGATTTTGAATACAAATATCAAATAGCCCTACCTAAAAATGCAAGGAGATTCATTTGAAGTACCTTACTCATGGTACCTCTGTTTAAGGCTTGTCTTTATTTACAAATCGCTCACAAACCATCACAAACTCCTTACAAAACATTTTATTGCTACCATCACTCCTTTAATTTGAATCCAGTGTTCTATTTGCTGTAGTCAAAAATTTTATCTCATGGAATATTCAAGATCTCAATCTAAATTATGAGTACCAATCATTCCCTACATATACATTTCCTTCTATCCAGTTATACCTATCATTTAATACCACTCGTTGAGACAAAGTTTCTCTGCACAAAGAATTGGACCACGGTCTCAACTCAGCTAGACAGAAATAGCACCTCAAATATCAAGAAATCAAATTCCAATTATCTGTGTATCACAAATGAGACATCAATTTGAAATGAATAAAGTTAATTCACTTAAGAGGCTTATAATTACGATTAGAAAATTAGGAAATAGATAAAAGCTTGTCAATCAATCCAGAGTGGCATCCTTTGCCTGCCCAGTTTTCTTGTTACAATTAATCTGTACATACCTCAATCTCATCCTACCAAAAGAGTAGGCATGTGACCTCTTTTTGGGTACTCCTATGCCAAAAAATTCCTTTTAGTAAATATTGAATTTATAAAACAAAAAATATTCTATTTATTTATTCCTGAGAGACACAGAGAGAGAGGCAGAGACATAGGCAAAGGGAAAAGCAGGCTCCCCGCAGGGAGCCCGATGTGGGACTCCATCCTGGAACTTCGGGATCACGCCCTGAGCTGAAGGCAGACGTTCCAACTGCTGAGGCACCTAGGCATCCCAAAATTCCATTTTCTTAAAACATGGTAGGCAATTTTATTAAAGTAAGTTTAAATATGATTCCAATCCATGTCATACAAGAACCGCATTTAAATTTAAAACCTATTATTTGAAATTTTAAAAGCCTCATTCAGAATTTATGACTCAGTGAAGGAAAGAAACATATGAGGAAAAAAACAATGAGGTCTTTCCACATGTGTACATGTACTGGGACTGCCATATGTGAACATATTTATGTAAACTGCTATATATGTGCAAAAAAATTGAACACAGAAGAAACTTATAAGTAATTAATTAATTAAAACAGGTGAAGAAATTGACCTAAACCACAATTAGAAATAAACTGATATCATAAATGACTCCAAGTATATTTTGCCTCTTTTATATTTATATATAGGTTATAATCTTACAAACAAAGATGATGTCTCCCAAAATTTAATAGGAATCATCTGAGTTGTTAAAAACAGACTTTTGGGTCCAATCTAGACCTGCTGAAGTAAGCTCTCCCAGGAAGACATAATCTGCACACAAAGTGGCCCAAAGTGATTCTTGCCAAAAGGCAAAGAACCCCATAACTAAGGGATAAAATTCATTTCTGGGAAGAGCAACAACTTGGCAATTAGACAAAACTAAATTTATCTCTTGGCTCTTCCATTTACCTATGTGATCCTGGATAAGTTATCTGGCCTCTCTGTGCCTCAGTTTCCTTATCTATAAAATGGAGAAGTAATACTTCTAGGGTTGTTATGAAGATTGATCTATGCAAAAGGTATGGGACCGAATCTTTCTCTAAGGCTTAATCTTATCTTACTTCATTTAAAAAAAAAAAAGATATTTGGTATACAGATATCCGATAAATTATCAGCCTCCTTTCTTCCCACAGCCAAATTATATAGATATTAGTGTATATGTCACTCTAACAATACTGTTAAATGCTGCTGAAACAGTATTTATTTAAATTTTTAAAAATTTATTTATGATAGTCACACACACACACAGAGAGAGAGAGAGGGAGAGAGAGAGAGAAAGAGGCAGAGACACAGGCAGAGGGAGAAGCAGGCTCCATGCACCAGGAGCCCGACA
This sequence comes from Vulpes vulpes, assembly GCF_048418805.1. Taxonomy (NCBI): domain Eukaryota; kingdom Metazoa; phylum Chordata; class Mammalia; order Carnivora; family Canidae; genus Vulpes; species Vulpes vulpes. The sequence goes on along the minus strand of NC_132780.1, from coordinate 127,181,645 downwards.
TGGGATTCGATCCCGGGTCTCCAGGATCGCGCCCCGGGCCAAAGGCAGGCGCCAAACCGCTGCGCCACCCAGGGATCCCTGAAACAGTATTTATTAATCATAAATCTTCTCAAAGACATATAATTTTCTTAGTCACAAAACTAAGAACGATTCTAACAAAAAGCATTTAACTAGCTCAGTTTAGTCGGCTTATTACTAACAAGTCTGACACATATCACTCACTTTTTAAAGAATACAGCCACCCTACCTAAAAAAAAGTTACTTTATACACTTTAACAAAATTGATAAACAGTAAAATGTTGTCCTATTATTTTTCCTTAATCCAAATTATAGCATTCTTAAAATAATTTCTCTCTCAAAAAAAAAAAAATCCTCTAATAGTTGTACCTCTGTTATGTTGCTCTCTTGTAACGAAGCCAATTCATACGGATCCACAAAAAGTCCTGTCGGGATGTACTGTTTAATTAAGAGTCGGCAGGTCTGTAAGTCCTCAATGCTCTCTCCAAATTTCACTTTTATTAAAAGGTCTCTGTAAGATAAGTATGTTTAAAATATATATTTTCATTCAATATTTTTTTCATTCAATTATTAAAAGACACAGCATAACATTACATCCAAATTAGTGCAAACATGGTATTTCAAATTCAAAATCTATTTTGCTTAATGTTCACTTAAAAAAATTAAAATAAAAAAATAAAAAAAACAGAATCTATTTTGCAAAATGTTATAAAGCCAAATGAAATATTTATCTCAGAACCACTCATTAGATCTTTCATAAATTCTTGTCAAGAGTCACAGCATAGTATTAGTGTGAAAACAGATAACGATCAACAGAGAGTCCAAAGACAAACACATACACATACATATGGCAATAAAGATACCCACATGATTTAATGGAGAAAGGAGCATCTTTTCAACCAAATGGTACTGAAATAACTAGATATCTATTTGGAAGAAAAATGAGCCTTTTTTTTTTTCTAAGATTTTATTTATCGGGATCCCTGGGTGGCGCAGCGGTTTGGCGCCTGCCTTTGGCCCAGGGCGCGATCCTGGAGACCCGGGATCGAATCCCACATCGGGCTCCCGGTGCATGGAGCCTGCTTCTCCCTCTGCCTGTGTCTCTGCCTCTCTCTCTCTCTCTGTGACTATCATAAATAAAAAATTAAAAAAAAAAAAAAAAGGAAAAGAATAAGATTTTATTTATTTATTCATGAAACACAGAGAGAGAGAGAGGGGCAGAGACACAGGCAGAGGGAGAAGCAGGCTTCATGCACGTAGCCCGACATGGGGCTCGATCCTGGGTCTCCAGGATCAGGCCCTAGGCTGAAGGCAGTGCTAAACTGCTGAGCCACCCAGGCTGTCCAGAAGAAAATGAACCTTGACCTCAACTTCATACCATAGACAAGTATTAATTTGAAATAGATTATAAACTTAAATGTATAATTGTCCCAGCTTTCTGTCTGAAGGCACACTTTGGACCATATGCAGGGAAGGAAATCCAGAGCACCACATGGTGGTTTTGCTTAAATTATAACACAGAGACAGAAGTTAAGGGAGTCTTGAAGTAGCTGGAAATCAAGGTGCTAAATTCCAGAGAAGAGGGAACTATTTAGAAAGAGTTCTATAAATCTGTTGTGCATTCCCCTTGAGTTTTTGTTGAATACGAAGAAAAGCATAAGTAAAGTATAACTCCAAAGGTTGGGCAAAGAATGACCAGGGCACAAAAAAATGAGAAATTCTAAAGTTTCACACACAGTCGAGAGAAATTTGCATTCCAACCAACCAAAGTATAGAGACCATAGCTTTTGGTAGAGATACCAATAGGGCAAGGCCTTAGCAGTTAAATTAGTCTTGCAGTAAAGGCCACTTTAACTTTAGATCTTTACAAAAAAAAAGTTAAAAGGATCAAACCGATAAACAAGTAACTGCTAACAGAAAAAATAAGCCAAAAGATTAAAAAAATCTTCATATCTAATCTACACATTCACAATGTTCAGTACCCCATCAAAAGTCACCAAACATGTGAAGTGTCTGGGTGGCTCAGTCGGTTGGGCATCCATCTTGGTTTTGGCTTGAGTCATGATCTTGGGGTCACAAGTCTGAGCTCCGTGTTGAGCTCCACATTCAGCATGGAGTATGCTTGGGATCCTCTCTCCTTCCCTCTCTGTTCCCCACTCGAGCTTGCTCTCTCCCTCCCTCTCTAAAATAAATAAATAAATAAAATCATTTTTTAAAAAAGTCACTAGGGGCACCTGCGTGGCTCAATCCATTAAGCATCTGCCTTTGGCTCAGCTCATGATCCCAGGGTCCTGGGTTCCCTACTCAGCATGGAGTCTGCTCTTCTCTCTCCCTATGTCCTCCTCCCCACTTGTGGTCTCTCTGTCTCTCCCTCAAATAAATAAATACATCTTTAAAAAAAATGTTTTTTAATTTTAAAGGTCACTAAAGATGCAAAAAAGCAGAGAAATGCCACAAATTACCAAGGAAGAAATCATTCAATAGAAACAGACCTGGAAATGACAGAATTGACAAAATTAGCAAAGGACATTAAAAGTCCTTTGAATTATGCCCAACATGTTCAAAGGTTTAAAGATCTACGTGAACACTGTGAGGGAAAGAGAAGACATTTTATATGCACAAAGAACTGAATGCAACTTTGAAATGAAAAATACAATTTCAAAATAAAAAATAAAAAACTACCCAGATATGATTAAAAGCATTTACATACTGCAAAAAAGAAAAAAAAGATCAGTAACTGTGACAAAAGCAACAGAAACTATCCAAATTGAAGAACAGAGAAAAAAATTGGGGGGAAGAAAATAAAGAAACAGTTTCAGTGACCTTTAAACAATATCAGGTGGTCTAATATATGTATCGAGTTAGAGTCCTAGAAAAAGAGAAGAGAATGTAGTAGAAAAAATATTTAAGACATAATGGCTGAAAATTTTCTGAGTTTCATGAACACAATAAGCCCATAAATCCAAGAAACTCAACAAATCCCAAACAGGATAAACACAAAAAAACCACAGCAAGATATATCATCCAGCCACTGGGGAAAAAATCTTAAAAGCCATCAAAGGACAAAGAAACATTATGGAGAATAACAAAGAACAAGCCAGAGGACAATGGGACAATGTATTTAAAGTATTAAACAAGAAAAGGCTATCAAAATAGAATTATATCCAAAGTGAAAATCCTTCAAAAATAATGGCAAAATATAGATTTAAACAAATATGAACAAAGAGAATTTGTCACTTCAAGAATTGGTAAAGGAAATTCTTTGGGCAAAAAGAAAATGATATCAGATAGAAAACAAGAATCTACAAGAAAGACAGAAGAGCACAAGATAAGTATATGAGTAAATATAAGAACTTTTTATTTATTTTTAAATTGCTTTAAAATTTGATTAATAGAGAAATTGGAACCCTGTGCATTGTTGGTGGAAATGTAAACTGGTACAGCCAGGAAGGAAAACAGGATGATGATTCCACAGGAAATTAACATGGATGAATCTTAAGCACCTTACACTAAGTGAAATGAGCCAGTGACAAATAATCTGTGACTCTGCTTATATAAAGTATCGAGAGTAGTCAAATCCATAGAAAGTGAAATGGTAGTTGCCAGGGGCTGGGGCAGAATGGGGGGCTTTAATAGGTAGAGCTTCAATTTTGCAAGATGAAAAGAGTTCTGTGGATAGATGGTGGTGATGGTAACACAATAATGCAAATGTCCTCAATGCCAGTCAAGTGTACAATTAAAAATGGTTAAGATGGGGGATGCCTGACTGGCTCAGTTGGTAGAGCATGTAACTCTTGATCTCAGAATCATGAGTTCAAGCCCCATTTTGGGAGAAGAGCCTATTTAAAATAATTTTTTTAAAGTGGCAAATTTGGGGGTACCTAAGTGGCTAGTTGGCTAAGAGTCTGCCTTTGGCTTAGGTCATGGAGTCCAGGTCCTGGGATTGAGCCCCTGGTTGAGCTACACACTCAGCTAGGAGTCTGCTTCTCTCTCTCCCTCTGCCCTTACCCCCACTTGTTCGTGCTCTCGCTCTCTCAAATAAACATCTTTTAAATAAATAAATAAATGGTAAATTTTACATTATGTATTACCATAATTAAATAATAATAAAGATATGACTATTTGAAGCAAAGATAACAGTAGTAGGGTTTATAGGTAAAATATAAAGTTGATATATGTATGGCAACAAAAGCACAAAAGAGAAGGGAGGTATGCCTGGGTGGCTCAGCAGTTGAGTGTCTGCCTTCAGCTCAGGGAGTGATCCCGGGGTGCTGGGATCAAGTCCCATGTTGGGCTTCCTGCATGGAGCCTGCTTCTCCCTCTGCCTGTGTCTCTGCCTCTCTCTTAGAGTCTCTCATGAATAAATAGATAAAATCTTAAAAAAATAAAAAAGAAAGAAAAGAGCAAGAGGGGAAAGAAATTCTGATATTCTGATAGAAGATTCACACATCATTCACAGTATGGAATAATATTGGAAGGTAAACTATAAGTTAAAACTGCCCACTGTAAAGCCTTGAAGTGACCAATTAAAAAAGGAGAGAGGTAGGGTTAATAAGCCAAAAACGGAGATAAAGTGGAATACTTTAAATTATTCAATTTATCTAAATACGTCGGGAAAAGTTTAGCCAGGACAAGTGGAAAAGCAAATAGAGGGGTGCCTGGGTGGCTCATGTGGCTGAGCCGACTCCTGATTTCATATCAGGTCATGATCTCAGGGTTATGGGATCATGCCCTGAGTCAGGATCCGTGCTGAGTAAGGAACCTGCCTGAGACTCTCCTTCTCCTTGTACCCCTCCTGCCACTCTGCCTCTCTAAAAAATAAAAAAACAAAAGAAAATCATATGGAAAAAAAGTAACAAGATGGGTATATTTAAACCAAACCAACCAAATCAATATTTATAGTAAAAGTAAATACTCTAATCACTCTAATTAGAATGTAGAGATTAACAGACTGGATAAAATAGCAACAATTATATGCTGTCTATAAGACACACATTAATAATAAAAATATGGAATGGCTACATTAACATAAAAAATGCAGACTTCAGAACAAGGAAAATTATCAGGGATAAAGGACATTATACCAAGATAAAAGGATCAATTCATCAAGAAGCTATAATAATCCTAAATGTGCCATATGCACCTGTATGCTGTATGCTTCAAAATATTCGTGTATTTTCCTTCATAGCAAAAACCTGGGAGAACTTCAAGGATAAATAGACAAATCTGTAATCACAGCCAGAGATTTTAATACCCCTCTCTTAATAATGGATAAAATAAGTATAAAAGCAGGGATCCCTGGGTGGCGCAGCGGTTTGGCGCCTGCCTTTGGCCCAGGGCGCGATCCTGGAGACCTGGGATCGAATCCCACGTCGGGCTCCCAGTGCATGGAGCCTGCTTCTCCCTCTGCCTGTGTCTCTGCCTCTCTCTCTCTCACTGTGTGCCTATCATAAATAAATTTAAAAAAAAAATTAAAATAAAAAAAAATAAGTATAAAAGCAGTAAAGATAATAGAAGGCATGAACAATCTTCAATCATATTTATCTAACTGACATTCATAGAATGGTCTACCAAACAAAAGCACACTATACAAGAAAAACTATATTCTGGGCAATAAAAGAAGTCTCTAGAAGTTTCAAAGGACTGAAATCATGTTGAGTATAATCTCTAACCACATGGAATTAAGTTAGAAATCAAGAGAAGACACTGCCTTCACCAAAGCCACAGCCTCAGGTTCAGTCGTCTTTGACTACTATGCCTGGCATATGCTGCCTGGAAGCTTTGGCTTCATAGGTGCTTGTGTAATCTCAGGTTTCTTAACCCCAGAAAGAAAAAAATTGATACCTCACATCCTGAAAATTCATTTAGGAGACTGAAATTAGGGACTTCTTTTAAATTTGGACATGGCTAACTGAGGAGCAACAAGATCCAACAGGCCAAATGCTGTAAATAAGACATGCCAGTTCAAACCAGTACTTCGGGGAGAGTCTGCTGCTGGCAAATCAGTCCTACTTGTTTCCCGAATTTCAAGACAGTACCATTGTGGCTACTTCTATATCCCAAAATGTCTATCATGGTAATACAACAGTGAAGTCTGAAATATGCAATGCAGCTGATTGAGAATGATACTATAGCCTAGCACCAATGTACTACAGGGGAGCACAGGCAGCCATAGTTGAATATGAGAGCTCAAGTGAGAAGTGCTTTACAAGAGCAAAAAACTGAGAGAATTTCAGAAGAGGCACCTGGGTGACTCAGTGGTTGAGTGTCTGCCTTTGGCTCCGGTCATGATCCCAGGGTCCTGGGATCGAGTCCCATGTAGAGCTCCCTGCATGGAGCCTGCTTCTCCCTCTGCCTGTGTCTCTGCCTCTCTGTCTCTCTCTGTGTCTCTCATGAATAAATAAATAAAAAATCTTAAAAAACAAAACAAAGAACTTCAGAGGCAAGCGAGTCCTAACACTGTCACAGCTTTACCAGGAAACAAAGCTGACCTAGAATAAAGGAGCTATAGATTTCCAGGAAACATAGTCCTATGCAGATGACGAGTTTATTATTCATAAAGACCTCAGCTAAAACATCAATGAATGTAAATGAAATATTTACAGTCATGGCTAAAAAGCTGCCAAATAATGAACCACAGAATCCAGGAGCAAATTCTGCCAGAGAAGAGTAGCAGAACTTACTGAACCCAGACAGCCAACCAGGGGTCAGTGTAATTAAACCACCAGTTTGAGCTAGCTGGAATACTCTCCTGCTTCCTAAATGTTAGTAACAGTGAAATTGGTGCACTTAAACCAGTCCAGTATGACTTCTAAAAAGAGGCAGTCAAGTTTCTAATACAGAATTATTTTATTTTATTTTTATTTTTTAAAAGATTTTATTTATTCATGAGATACAGAGATAGAGAGGCAAAGACATAGGCAGAGGGAGAAGCAGGCTCCATGCAGGGAACCCGATGTGGGACTTGACCTCGGGACTCCAGGATCACGCCCTGAGCCGAAGGCAGACACTTAACTGCCAAGCCACCCAGGTGTCCCCAGAATTATTTTAAGTGTTTTGAAATTAATTTTTAATAACATGGATGTGTCCCTCTGCCTATTACAGCAATAGAAGGAGAAAATGAGAGTTGTGTGTCCACTTACTTTATTCAAGGGCTTGGGAAAATCATTTCTTATCACCAGAGATAAAACAAATGACTATCTGGACCCTCAGTTAACCAGACAGTTCTATGAAAGTCTATGAAAAAGACTTTGAACTTACTGATTTGGACTTTGCAAAAATATGTTTTAAAAAGGAAGTTCTAGGGCAGCCCCGGTGGCGCAGCGGTTTAGCACTGCCTGCAGCCCAGGGCCTGATCCTGGAGACCGGGGATCGAGTCCCACGTCGGGTTCCCTGCATGAAGCCTGCTTCTCCCTCTGCCTATGTCTGTGCCTCTCTCACTCTCTGAATAAAAAAATAAATCTTAAAAAAAAAAAGGAAGTTCTAAAGATACTTAATACTTTGCTACAGTAATTCAGACAAATAGTAATTTCTAATATCTATATTTAAAATATATATACCACATTTTAACAAATTAACTGGGGCAACTGGTTGGCTCAGTTGGTGGAGCATAAGACTCTTGATCTCAAGTCCCATGCTGGATGTAGAGATTACTAAAAATAAAATCCTGGGTGCCTGGGTGGCTCGTTCAGTTAAGTGGCTGCCTTTGGCTCAGGTCATGATCTCAGGGTCCTGGGATTGAGCCCCACATGGGGCTCCTTGCACAGCAGGGAGCCTGCTTCTCTCTCTCTCCTCCCTGCTTCTCCCTCTCCTCCCAGCTTCTGCTCTCTCTCTCTCAAATAAAATATTCAAAAAAAAAAATATATATATATATAAAATCTTAAAAAAAAAAATTAACCACAAGGAAATGTCCTATTTCTTCAGGGGAGAAAAATAAACATCAGTGGCATCTAAACTATAGCCAGTCCCGTTATTTTTAAAATAGACTTTAAAAAAAATCAAATGTAACCACATCTAGCTTTAAGAATATGAAACTTGGGCAGCCCAGGTGGTGCAGCGGTTTAGCGCAGCGGTTTAGATCCTGTAGACCCAGGATCGGGTCCCACGTCGGGCTCCCTAAATGGAGCCTGCTTCTCCCTTTGCCTATGTCTCTGCCTCTCTCTCGCTCTGAGTGAATAAATAAATACATCTTTAAAAAAAAAAAAAAGAATATGAAACTGATAGGGCAGCCCGGGGTGGCTCAGCATTTTAGTGCCACCTTCAGCCCATGATCCTGGAGACCTGGGATCCAGTCCCACGTCCCTGCATGGAGCCTGCTTCTCCCTCTCGGTGTCTCTGCCCCTCTCTCTCTGTGTCTCTCATGAATAAATAAATAAAATCTTAAAGAAAAAAAAGAAAGAAAAAATATACTGAACTAAATGAAAAAGAGAACATCAAAATTTATAGAATACAGCAAAAGCCTTATGTAGAAGGAAACTTATAGCCATAAATGCAAAGATACTTATATTAGAGAAAAAAGTCTAAAATCAATGACTTCAGCTTCCACCTTAAAAAGCTAAGAAGGAAGAACTCAAAGCAAAATGGAAACATAATAAAGAACAGAAATCAATTAAAAATAGACAAATAATAAATACCAATGTTTTCTTTTCAAAGATCAGTAACATTGATCAATCTCCAAATGATCATGAAAGAGAAAAAGCACAGATTACAAATATCAAGAATAAAAGAGTGGGGTTGGGGGCAGGTACCTGCGCGGCTTGGTCAGTTAAGCAACTGACTCATGTAATCTCAGTTCAGGTCTTGATCTCAGGATTGTGAGTTCAAGCCTCACGCTGGGCTGCATAGTGAGTGGGTGTGGAGACTTCTTAAAAAAAATTTAGGGGCACCTGGGTGGCTCAGGTGGTTGGGTGTCTGCCTTTAGCTCAGGTCATGATTTTGGGGTCCTGAGATCAAGCCCCACATCTGCTCCCTGCTCAGTGAGAAGTCTGCTTCTTCCTCATTCTCTGCCTCTCCCCCTACCCATGCACTCTCTTTCTCTCTAGGAAATAAAATCTTTAAAAACAAACATTTTTAATAAAATAAAAAATTATTTTTAAAAAAGTAATAAAAGAGGGAATATTACTATATAACCACTACATATAAAGAAGACAATAAGGAAATATTTGAGTAATTTTATTCCAATAATTTTTTTAGAAGATTTTATTTATTCATGAGACACACACAGAGGGAGAGGCAGAGACACAGGCAGAGGGAGAAGCAGGCTCCCTACCGGGAGCCCAATATGGGACTTGATCCTGGGATGCTGGGATCATGCCCTGAGCCAGAGGCAGACGCTCAACCACTGAGCCACCCAGGCATCCCATATTCCAATAAATTAAACAACTTAAATAAAATAGCTAAATTCCTAGAAAGAAAAAATCAACAAAACTGACCAAAAAAATAGAATATCTAAATAGCTCTGTATCTTGAATTTGTAAGACTAGATACCTTCCCTTTAAGATGAGGAACAAGGATAAATGGAAATGCTCTCATGACTTTTATTCAACATCGGATTAGAAAAAAACACTTAAAATAGTAACAACACTGTATTAGAGATTCTAGCTGTCAAAAAAAAAAAAAAAGAGATTCTAGACAGTTCAAAAAGGGAAGGATATAAAAATGATACAGATTATCTTTCTTCACAAACCCGTCATCATCTATGTAGAATATCCTAAGGAATCCATGAAAAAGCTACAGGCATTGATAAATGATTTCAGCAAGGAATTAGGGTACGATGTCAACGTACAAAATTTATATTTTATTATAAGCAACAATCAAGCAGAAATTAAAATTTTAAAACAATACTTTTTACCTTAAAAAACGCATTAAACACTCAGGGGTAAAATTTTTTTTTTAAGATTTATTTATTTATTTTAGGGAGAGACAGAGAGAGAACACAGAGGGAGGGGCAGAAAGAGAGGGAGAGAACTTCAAGCAGCCTCCCCACTGAGCACTGAGCCTGACTTGGGGCTTGATCTCAGGGTTCTGAGACCAAGACCTGAGCAGAAACCAAGAGCCAGATGCTTAATCAACTACTCCACCCAAGCACTCGTTTTGTTTTTGTTTTAAAGATTTATGTATTTATTTACTTATTTGAGAAGGAAAGAGTGTGCACATGCATGCACATGGGTGAGTAGGGGTAGAGGCAGAGACAGAGAATCTCAAGCAGACTCTGCTCAGCAGGGGCCCGATGGGGGGACAGGGAGCAGCAGCAGCTTGATCTCCTGTCTCATGAGTTTATGACCTGAGCCAAAACCAAATGTTGGATGCTAATCAACTGAGCCACCCAGGTGCCCAAGTTAAGGGTAAATTTAGCAAAATATGCGTTAAGACTTATACCCTGAAAGTTACAAATTGTTAAAGATAAAACCTAAATAAATGAGATGCCTTATGCATGCACTGGAATACTCATTAATGGTAACATCACCTCTCTACAAATTGATCAAGACTTACAACAGAATCCCAATCAAAATTTTGTGAAGCTTTTTTTTTTTTTTTTTTTTTTAAAGATTTTATTTATTCATAGAGATGCAGAGAGAGAGAGAGAGGCAGAGACACAGGCAGAGGGAGAAACAGGCTCCACGCAGGGAGCCCGACGTGGGACTCGATCCAGGGTCTCCAGATCACGCCCTGGGCTGCAGGCGGCGCTAAACCGCTGCGCCACCGGGGCTGCCCATTGTGAAGCTTTTTTGAACAAATTTACAAATCGATTCCAAAAGTTACACGGAGCTGAAAAGGATCTAGAATAACCAAAACAACTTTGAAAAAAAAGTTGAAGCATTCAGTTTTTTTTGTTTTTTTTTTTCATTCAGACATTTTGAAGTCATAATTTCAGGCTACAGTTATCAAGGTAGTGCATTACCGGCATATAGATGGACATACAGATCAGGGATTGGCAAACTTTTTCTGTAAAGGTCCTAACAATAAATATTTTAGTCTTTGTGACACTTAAAAGGTTCTGTTACATATTTTTCTTTGCCTTTTTTTTTAAATTTTTTATTTATTTATGATAGTCACAGAGAGAGAAAGAGAGAGAGAGAGGCAGAGACACAGGCAGAGGGAGAAGCAGGCTCCATGCACCGGGAGCCCGACGTGGGACTCGATCCCGGGTCTCCAGGATTGCGCCCTGGGTCAAAGGCAGGCGCCAAACCGCTGTGCCACCCAGGGACCCCAATCTTTGTCTTTTTTTTTAAACAATCTTCGAAAATATAAAAATCATTTTTAGCTCAAGAGTGGTACAAAGTAGGGCATACACAGGCTTTGGCCTGGGGCCAGTTTGCCAAATGTTTATGGACAATAGAATGCACAAATAGATCCTCACATATAAGACAATTTTCAATAAATGTATCAAGGTAATTTGATGGGGAAAGAATAATCCTTTTACCAAATAATGTTGGATTAACTGGATATCCATAAGGAAAAAAATTAACCTCAATCTTTTCTAAAGAGTATACACATAAATTAATTCAAAGTGGATCACACCCCATGACGCTTTTTACTTTTTATGTAGGCTCTACTCCTGATCCTGAGACCAAGACCTGAATTGGGATGAAGAGTCAGATGCTTAACTGACTGAGCCACCCAGGACTACTCCATATGACACCTCTAAAAGAAAAATTTCAATGATCTTGAAATAGGCATGGATTTCTTACACAGAACACAACAACCATGAACTTTAAGAGAAAAAAAATTGACAAATTCAAAATTAGAATTCTCATAACCCACTAAGATGAAAAACCACTCAGTTTAAAAATGGACCAGAAAAAAAAAAAAAAAGGACAAGATTTCAGCAGATGTTTCACAAAGGAAGATACACCAGTGGCCAAAAAGTACACGAAAAGATGCTCAACATCATTAGTCATCAGGAAAATACCTATTAAAACTACAATGAGTTACCAATACACACCCACCAGAATCTCTAAGATTAAAAAGACTGACCGTACCAAGTGTTGGCAATGATGTGGCAGGGACAGAACTCTCAGTATGCATGTAAAGCTATGTAATCACTTTGGAAAACAGTTTGGCAGTTTCTTAAAGAGTTCAACATATACCTACCATATACCTAACAACCCAAGAGAAATAAAAACATATTCACACAAAGACTTGTACAGATATTCATTATAGCTTTATTTATCATAGCCCAAAACCAGAAATGACCCCCAAATAAACAAAATTTTAGTACTCAGCAACAAAAAGGAACAAATTACTGCCATGTAGAACATGTATAAATCTCACTGATACAATGCTGAGTGAAAGATGCTGGATATCAAAAACATTATATGGTTTCATCTACATAAAATTCTAGAAAATCTATATAGTGAAAGAAAATAGATCAGTGGTTGACTGGGTGTGGGTATGGGTTAGGGAGAATAATTCCAAGCAGTGGCACATGGGTATTTTTGGAGATAATGGAAGTTATATATTTTATTGAGGTGGTGGTTACATGGGTATACAGAATTTTCAAAATTCAATTAAGTTGATTAAAAAATCACTAAGGAATGCCTGGGTACAACAGTTGGTTAAGCAACCAACTCTTGGTTTCAGCTCAGGTCATGATCTCAGGGTTAGGCCCCTATGCTCAGCACAGAATCTGCTTAAGATTCTCTCTCTCCCTCTTCCTTGCCCCTCTCCACAAAAATAAATTTTTAGGGGCTCCTGGGTGGCTCAGTAGTTGAGCATCTGCCTTTGACTTGGGTCATGATCCTATGGTCCTGGGATTGAGTCCCATATTGGGCTCCCTGCCAGGAGCCTGCTTCTCCCTCTGCCTATGTCTCTGCCTCTCTCTCTCTCTCATGAATGAATAAATAAAATCTTTAAAAATAATTTTTAATAAGTCTTTAAAAAATCACTATGAAATAGTACTATAATAATTCCTCTTTTACCTGTAAGAAAACAAAGCACCAGGGTTAAAATATCTGTGTTACCATCTTTATAGAAAAGTTATTGCCTATAACTCAAAAAGTATGGGGAAATGCTTTCAGGCTTTATATAAATGTATGATATTAGGTTTTGGTTCTCAGATAATCAGTACATTTTTTATGGACTCATTGATCCAAGAACACAGTAACAATTTCAAGAACTGAGTATCAAGAACAGCTATACAGAGAAAGAGCTCTTCTGACTTTTTTTGTGTGTGCGTGTGTGCTTCTAGAAGCTTGAGGTAATTTCACATACAGCATTTCATTTTCCTAATAATTTATATTGATTGAAAGAATTCTGAATAATTTTTGTGGTATTGTTATATTCTATTTTCATCCAAAAATATAATTTCTAGTGATGTAAAAGCTTACGACAGAATATGCAAATCAATTAAATCCAAAAATTCTGTATTTATATGTGAGGAAACAAAAATATTTTCCCTCTTCAAAAAAAAGAAAACTGAAGCACTGAGAAACTAACTTATCCAAGAGCCAAGATTCAAACCCCAAAAGTTTTATTCTAATGTCCACATTCTTAGTCACTATATCACTCTATAGTGATATAGTCTCTATAAAAGTAGAATATACCTATAATCTCTTTTCCTCCAGATAATGTATATGGCTTTATGAACATGTACTATTTTATAATTAGAAAAAATATATGTATTTATTTTTATTTTTTTTTTTATTTTTTTTTTATTTATGATAGTCACAGAGAGAGAGAGAGAGAGGCAGAGACATAGGCAGAGGGAGAAGCAGGCTCCATGCACCGGGAGCCCGACGTGGGATTCAATCCCGGGTCTCCAGGATCGCGCCCTGGGCCAAAGGCAAGCGCCAAACCACTGCGCCACCCAGGGATCCCCAGAAAAAATATATATATTTAAAAGGATAAGAGACTCTTCAGGACCTTCCTCCCAGATGACATTCAAAGCATTAATCAGAACATATTGAATCTATTTGTTAATTCTCAACAAAGTCATTCAACTGTTTTATCTTCCAGTTCATGTTCTTTATCTTACAAACACAACATTTAAAACTTCATCGAAAGTCTTGCAGAGGGACGCCTGGGTGGCTCAATGGTTGAGCGTCTGCCTTTTGCTCAGGGTGTGATCCCAGAGTCCCGGGATCGAGTCCCACATGGGGCTCCCCACAGGGACCTGCTCTCCTTCTGCCTCCATCTCTGTGTCTCTCATGAATCAATAAATAAAATCTTTAAAAAAAAAAAAAAGTCTTACAGAAAATCAGATGTATTATACCTACAGCCATTTCTTTGATCTACCTATCTAGTGGATCTCTATGAAGGACATAAATTTGTCATAAATTCATGCTAGTTCCCAGAGACCACCACTTCCTCTTTTGTGTTCACAAACCATCCTTTTAATAATCTGGGCTAGTACTTTGCCCAGACATTACATCAACTAACTTCCAGATTATCTGAAGATTATAAACAGAAATTCAGCAATCATTTAAGTAAATTCTCCTACCGACCTCAACTATAGATCATCACAGAAGGGAGACCCTAAACTCATCTATAATAGTGAAGTCCTTTTATAGAAATTCCGTATGTATTCTGCACTTCAGTTTCCACCCTCCAATATTTGCTTGGCCCTCTCTACAGTGGAAGTAATTCTTCTTGACCAAGAAGAGAAGCTAACAAATTCTACTTTCTATAATCTGTTAATGTTTCCTTCTCTACCTTCGCAAAAGACTACACCTATTCTAAACATAACTGAAAAGCCTTTTTAAAAAAATGATTACTGGCATTTTCTGTAGGTCTCAAATAACTGAGATTTCTCTGAAGCTATTCTTGTGGGTTCTGTCACTTTTCACCCTTGGTTTTGTGTCCTGGTTTTTATCTTTATTACTTCTAATTGGACAGCTACTTTTGCTGTCACAATAGTTTCTTCAGGCACTTCTTTCTTCCTCACTGGAATCATAAATGATTGCACTGCAAATTTGCATTATTTAGTATTTCCCATTTCTCTTGAGAATACATCCCAATTTCTTTAAAGACAGAAGCTATGACCTTGACATGGGCCACCTGGGTGGCTCAGTCAGGTGGGCATGTCCAACTCTTGATTTCGGGTCAGATCCTGGGTCAGATCGCCATCTCAGGGTCCTGGGGTGGAGTTCTGCATCCTGCTATTGCTCAGGGGGCACCTACTTGGGATTCTCTGTCCCTTTTCCTCTGCCCCTGCCCCCGCTTGCACACATGCACGCTCTCTCAAATAAATAAATCTTTAAAAAAAAAGGGGGGGCAGCCCCGGTGGCTCAGCGGTAGGGCAGTCCTGGTGGCTCAGCGGTTTAGCTTCACCTTCGGCCTGGGGTGTGATCCTGGAGACCCAGGATCGAGTCTCACGTCGGGCTCCCTGCATGGAGCCTGCTTCTCCCTCCACCTGTCTCTCTGCCTCTGCCTCTGCCTCTCTCTCTCTGTCTCTCTCTGTCTCTCATGAATAAATAAATAAAATATTTTTAAAAATATAAATAAAATAAAAAATAAAAAAATAAAATTAAATAAATAAAAATAAAAAGCAGCTATAACCTTGGCATAATTACCCTGACACTGCTTAAAATTTGTTTGAAACTTGATTAGAATCAGCTTTATTACTTTATAGCAATCTCCTCTTCTAAACTATATTGTCCAACTTAATCCCCTATCTCCTTATTTCTGGAGCTAACATTTCCTGGGGATGTCCTATGTGATAAGCACTACATTAAGAGACTTCCCATATATTCTAAGATTTAATCCTCACAGCCCTAATGAGGAAATACTATCATTATCAAATTTTACTAGTAAGCTGGAAAAGATTTAAGTAAACTTGACTAAGGTTGCATAGATATTAAATAATAGAGCTACCCTCTGAACTCAAATCTGAGTTAAAAAAACAAAACAAAACAAACCCCAAGTTTTTTCTACTACACCTTCTAACCATTCTCATGTAGGCTAACTTTAAAGAGAGTGGAGAGTAAGATGTTTCAGCTTAAGATAATTTATAAAACGCAAAATTTTTAAAAATCGATATATCAGAATTTGTAAATCAAATAGAATCATTTCAAATTAATTACCTTAAAAACTCAAAGTTTGGGAAGTTTTCTTACAGAACAGTTGCTACGACTTTTATCAGTCCTTTAAATATCTTCAATACTGGCAAATATTCATTATTGAGAATACATTTATTTATTTTTTTTAGTGGGCAGCAAAGCAAAGTTTATTGAGTGCTAATAAAGTTTACTGAAAGATAAGAGTACAAAGCTCCCAGAGAGGGAGGGGACTGGAGAGGGTTGCCTGAGAATAATTTCTATTTTGGAAACAGCTTGGTCATTTGGAACTAAGTCTTATAAATCAGAAACAGTGATTTAGGGTGATATAATATCTTAATATGTGAGGGCACGGCTTTGGAGTATGATAGTCATAAATTTGAGTCAGAGCTCTACCCTGATTTCTACTAATTTAAATTCGCTGAACCCTACTTCTCTCATCTGAAAAGCAAAAAAGGCAATCACTTCTTGGCTTTCCGGCTAAGGTCAAGTGAAAATGAAGAAAGTTATCATTATAACCACTGTGAAGATTAAGTGAATCTTCTATATAGTGATGATTCACTAATATAGACTTCAAGTGAATCTGGCCATATATAGAATATATATATATATAAAATACACACACATGGTAAATAACAAACATTTGCTTTCTCTTCTCTACGATCATTTTAATCATTATTTCAAACTGTGAGCCACATATGATAAATCTGTCACTTATAACACTTGTAAGAAAGAGATTTTCAGTTTATCCATTTCCCAGTTACTGATTTTTGCCCTAAATTATATGAAACAGTATTCTGACATAAGTAAAAGTCAGTGGGCAACTTACCTGTGGAAGCCATCTTTCAAAACTTCTTGCCTCAAAATAATTTCAGAACAAGTGGCCTTTTTGCCTGTAAGAACCAGAAGACTTTTTACATTCAAATAAGCACTTAATGAAAGAATATTTACATAATTAGAAAATAATTGTTTGAATAGGCCTTACTTGCCTGGAAAATCTAACCAACCTATAAACAAAACAAAGGCTTTTAAAACTTAAGCAATTTGAGCTACCTAAAAAGCTATTTCTAATACAGCATAGGCATTAAGAACATTGACTTTGGAGTTAAACTGCCTACTTTCAAATCCCAGTCTGTCACTTAAAGCTATGTGACTTTGGACAATATAGTTTATCTCTCTGCTACTTGTCATGAGAATTTAATACATGTAGAAGCATTGGGAACAGGGTTTATCACACAGTTAAGAGCTCTATATAAATGTTTGTCATTCATACTATTTTATTCAGATGATCCCAGGACACCAAAAGGAACAGAATGACTAAAGACAGGAATTTTCATATTTAATCTAGCTCACTGAAACTGTGTTTCACATACATACTGCCAACTTCTGTATCCTACCACCCACACCTGTAAAACTGAGAAGATGGAACATTTTATACCTTGTGAAGATGTTGAGAATGTCTAAAACAGAGAAACAAAAACTTGAGGCTTTTCAAAGATTCAAAGGATTCCTTTTAAACTTAGAATAACCTAAAATCTCACTGTACTGACATCATGCAGAATTCAGATATTAAAACTATCACCCAATGTCAGCATCATAAAATTAAAAATTCAGAGGTGCTGGGTGGGGCGGGGGGGGGGAACTCAGTCAATTAAACATCTGACTCTTGATAGGGTTCAGGTCACGATCTCAGGGTTGTGAGATGAGCCCCAAACAGGCTCTGCACTGGGTGTAGAGCCTGCTTAACATTTTATTTCTCAAAATAAGTAAATACACAATTCAGCTACTAATGACCATCAATTCTGCTAGGTGTCTTGCTATGGAACTTTACTCCATTTTCAAAAGCCGGAAGGAAGTACATGGAAAAAACATTAAAACAAAGAAAATCATACACTACTGTGTGATGCTAAGTCTATTAGATTTATTCCTGAAAAGCCCCTTGAAATAAAATGATATGAAAATGAAAACATTGCAATATCCAAGGGAAGGTAAAAAGTATGGAAAAATAATGTTTATTAAATGATATCCATGTGACAAATCCTCTACTTGGGGCTTTTATGTGTTTTAACTTTCATAAACTAGCAAAATAGGTAAGCAATATTACTGCCATTTGCAAACAGGAGGAAACTCTAATAAATAGTTCTAACTGGCTGTGGGCCATAACACTAACTTACTGATCAGAAGCAAGATTTACCAGAGTTTTAAAGCCTAAGATAGTTTCACTTTCCTAGCTATTTAAAAAAATCCTTATTTGCTTCAGAGAAACATATATAATCATTTCCAAAAAATAACTTTGGGTAGCGCTTGTAACAAATCCAGATGTTTCATTATGTTAAATTTTAATAGGGGTGGAGAGTAAGGATTTATATCTACCTATAGGTTAAATTAGGAAAAAAAGGTCAGATTAATAGGTTTAAATTCTATTGGGACATATACTAGAGAATAATAAATCACATTCATCTTGGGGTGGTAGAAAGACTAAGTTAGAAATAGTATAGCAAATAGATTACTTATGATTTTTAAAGCCAAAATACCATTTTCAAAATTAATTTGTTGCATCTGAATTGACCTTCGAGATTTTTCCACTTAAGGACGCCCGGGTGGCTCAGTGGTTGAGCATCTGCCTTTGGCTCAGGTCGGGATCCTGGGACGGGGTCCCACATCCAGCTCCCCCGCAGGAGCCTGTTCCTCCTCTGCCTATGTCTCTGCCTCTCTCTCTCTCTCAAGAATAAATAAAAAAAATTTTTAAAGATTTTTCCCCTTAAATAGTACTTTATGGTGGCTTGAACTGGCTCTGGAAATGGACCTCTTTCTATTCATAAAATGTC
Source organism: Vulpes vulpes (assembly GCF_048418805.1). Classification (NCBI taxonomy): domain Eukaryota; kingdom Metazoa; phylum Chordata; class Mammalia; order Carnivora; family Canidae; genus Vulpes; species Vulpes vulpes. The sequence goes on along the minus strand of NC_132780.1, from coordinate 127,162,804 downwards.
AGTTCTGGGGCAGCCCCGGGTGGCTCAGCGGTTTAGAGCCACCTTCGACCCAGGGTGTGATCCTGGGGTCCTGGGATCCAGTCCCACGTCGGGCTCCCTGCATGGGGCCTGCTTCTCCCTCCGCCTGTGTCTCTGCCTCTCTCTCTCTTATGCATAAATGAATAAAATCTTAAAAAAAAAAAAAAAATGCCGGGATCCCTGGGTGGCTCAGTGGTTTAGCACCTGCCTTTGGCCCAGGGTGTGGTCCTCGAGTCCAGGGATCAAATCCCACATCGGGCTCCCTGCATGGAGCCTGTTTCTGTCTCTGCCTCTCTCTCTGTGTCTCTCATGAATAAATAAATAAAACCTTTAAAAAAAAAAAAAATGCCAGTGCTGGAAGTCTTTCCGTAGCACCAAGTCCAGTTGTTTAAAAATTCACTTTGGCTTCATAATACTTCAAATAAATTTGGAAACCTAAAATGTTAAGACAAAAGCAGGGACTGGCTAGTCTAATATCCTCATTCTACAGATGGAGAAAGTTACCTAATCTGTATGGACTTTCCTGATTGCAACGACTACTGCGCGTCCCCGCTACTCTGCGGGCTCCACGAGGGCTGGTCCAGGGCAGCCAGCACACACTGCGACCCACCAACTCGCTTGCCCGGCCTGTGGCCATAAGAACAGTCCAGCCCAGTCCAACGTAGCACCAAAGAAGTTTGTAAAACAAAACTAGCTGTCCTCCTGCCCAGGCCGTCTCCGTGGCCTTGCGGGGCCCCCTGGGGACCAGGCTCCACGCATCCGGACACGTGACGGCCGCAGGTCTTCACGACCGCTCAGGTGGGGGGCGGCCAGTGCCACCTCTGAACCCCGAAGCCCGGCTCTCCAGGGGGCAGCAAGCACCGGGCCGGCTTGTAACCACCGCGGGCTCACCCCGCAGGCGCCCGGCCCGCGCGGAGGCCGGGAGAAGTACGGCGGAACGACGCGCCCCGGGCGCCAACCCCCGCACTCACCCCTCCCTCCCGCGTGCTCCCCGCGTACTCCCCCAGCGGGCCCTCCAGCCCCGCCCCCTCGATCCTCCAGCCCCGCCCCGGACCCTCCGGCGACGCCCCCTAGACCATTCAGCCACGCCCCCGCGGACCCTCCAGCCACGCCCCCTCGACCCTCCGCCCCCGCGGACCCTCCAGCCCCGCACGCGTCCCCCCCCCCCACACCCCGCGGACCCTCCAGCCCCGCCCCCGGACCCTCCGGGCACGCCCCCTCAAGCCTCCAGCCCCGCACGCGGACCCTCCAGCACTGTCCCCGGACCCTCCGGCCCCGCCCCCTCAAGCCTCCAGCCACGCCCATGCGGACCCTCCAGCCCCCCCCACGCGCGTCCCCCGCCTCGCGGACCCTCCAGTCACGCCCCCGGACCCTCCAGCCAAGCCCCCTGGACCCTCCAGCCCCGCCCCCGCGGACCCTCCGCCCCCGCCCCGCGCGCGTCCCCCCCCCGCGGACCCTCCAGCCCCGCCCCCGCGGACCCTCCAGCAACCCCTCCCGTCCCCTTCCTTACCGGCTCCGGCGGGGGCGGCCGGTGTGCCGGAGAGCCCCGCCGCCTCGCAGAGGAGCAGCCAGGCCACCGCCTGGACGCCCACGGCCCTGGCAGCCAGGACGCCGCAGAACGCGCTCCCCCACGGAGCACGCGGGGACGAAATGCGGCCGGAGGAGCCTGCGCGCGCCGCCCGCCGCTCCTAGAGCGCGCCGCCGCGTAGCGAGCGACCGGGACGGAAGACGGCGCCGCGCGCCTACGGCCCTGCGGTCCGCGGCTTCCCGCAGCCCGGAACTTGCGGGGTACCCGGGCTGCGGGGAGCCGGAAATCCCGCCGCGTTGGCTCGCCGCCCCGCCCCTCGGCTTCCGGCAGGGGGCGGGGCGAGGGCCGGCGCACGCGCCGTGGCGGACGCCAGCGCTGTTGCTGTGGGAACGACCGGCGGGGCGGGGACCCTGACGGTGACCCTGGGCCGCGGTGCGGGCCGCGACCTCCGACGCCGTTCCGCGAGCTGGCCCGGCAGTTTCCCGCCGCCGCCGCCTCCAGGTACTTGGGGTTCGGCCCTTCGGCGCGGGAATTCGCCTTGCAGTCACGTCGCCGGGGCTACGGCTGCGGCCTCCCCCTGCAGCGCCAGCCTCCGCCGGCCCCAAAGGGGAAGTCAGTGCTGCTCCGTGCGCTGCGCTCGGGTGGGAGCAGCCCCTTCGCGGCGGCCTAAGAGCCTCGCGTGCAGAAGATGCACGTTCTGTATCTTCTCTAAAGGGCAAGGTCAGTCTTGCACCAGCGGGGTCGTACGTTGGCAAAAGGATCGTCCTTCTGCTGGCAGAAATCTGTACACTTTTCGGTGCTGTGGGTGATGTTTAGCAGAATCATGGGGTCACCGACGCCCAGGGAGTTGGGGAAAGGGGTCCTCCGTCTTCATGAGTTAAACTGAATGTGTAAGTGGACCTAGATGCAGATTGGAGCTAGGACAGGTGTCTGCAAGAGGAAAGATGTCGGATAAAAAAAATTTTTTTTAATAATAATTAACTAAATTTTAAAAAAGAGGAAAGATGGCGGATAAAAAATGTTTAATAAATAATAAATTAATTGATTTGATTTGATTTAAAAAAAGAGGAAAGATGGCGGATAAAAATTAGGTAATAATAAATAAATAATAAAGAGGAAAGATGTTGGAATGTGCAATGGAAAACTGAAAATAGCAGTACAAACGTGGCTTTAAGAAATACGGAGATAAATTTTGGGAGAAATACTTAAAAGAACTGAAACTGGTTGCCTCTTAAAAGAGGAAGGGCTGGGGACAAGTTTTTTTTTTTTGTTACAATTCTCAGAGTTAGTTTACATTTTAAATGATATAAACATTAATACAAATAAAAGTTAAATTTAAAAAAAAAAGACTCTGTAGCCAAAAAGACGACATTGTTATCACTTGCATACATCGAGCCATTTGCTCGAGTCTGTGGAATTTATATTCAGTGGGATCTCCTAGAAAGCTTACTAACAGACCAGATTTTAATGATGTGGGAGTAGTATTTGTGAAGAAGAAGGAAGAGGAGGAAGAAGAGGAGGAGGATCAATTGCATCAGATCAGAGCACAGTAATTTGAAAAAGTAGTTCTTTATAATTAATTTATTTTTTAAAGATTTTATTTATTGAGAGACACAGAGAGAGAGACAGAGACACAGGCAGAGGGAGAAGCAGGCTCCATGCGGGGGAGCTGGCTGGGGGACTCGATTCCGGGACCCCAAGATCATGACCTGAGTCAAAGGCAGATGCTCAATCACTGAGCCACCCAGATGCCCCTATAATTAATTTCTTAATAATAAAAATTCTGACATCCAACAATAAGGAGCGAATAGTATATCCATAGGACAAAACACTTGACAGTCATAGAAATGTGCATTTTAGTAAAGCATCTAAGGACAAAATCATGTAAGTTGTTAAATTTACAAGGCAATAGATAGATTTATAATATAAAAAGTAGTATACTAAAAAAAACTATATGTGTAGAAAAAAACAATCAAGGATCATTTTATATTTGTTTCCTCCTCCTCCTCCCTGACCCTGTCCCAGTTTTCTCCAATGTACCATGTGCCTTTGGTAATTCTCTAGCAGAATCAAGTTTGTGAAGATATCATCACCCTGTGCTGCTTTACCTCTAGGTTCCTTGACATTTGCAGGTTTTCCTGAAGATATCATAGTCCCATCTAAAGCAGTCCCTATAATTAAGTGTATTTTGGCATTGGGGACCAGGAAGAGGGAATAGAAAGTATTAACTACAAAATAACTGTGTTTCTTGTAACTGAAGAGACATTGTGAGACAAATTAAGTTGAAATAAAATCCATGTCAACCTTATTATTGCCTTGTATATGTAGAGGTTCAATCTGTAATGGGTTTGCATTTTTTTTTTTAATCAGACCTATAAACACCTAAAGGTTATACATGGGCTGTGTCTTATATTAGTACATTAAATTATTTTAAAAGGTTGTATTTATTTATTTACTTACTTACTTACTTGAGAGAGCCAGAGCAGTCTTGTGTGAGTGAGGGGAGGGCCGGATGGAGAGGGTCAGAAGCAGACTCCGGCTGAGTACAGGCTTGAACCTAAGCTCATGACCTGAGCTGAAACCAAGAGCTGGCTGCTCAACTGGCTGAGCCACCCAGGCGCCCCAGGACATTAAAATTAAACAAGTATGTATGGTATTTTTCTGGGATATTCTGGTGAACAGTGGATGCGTTCCCTGCCCACATGTGGCATGTAGAATAGAAGGAAAGATAAATCATTTAATAAGTAATCATAAAAAACTTGATGAGTAGGGACGTCTGGATGGCTTGGCGGTTGAGCGTCTGCCTTCAACTCAGGGCATTGATCCTGGGGTCCTGGGATCGAGTCCCACATCGGGCTCCCTGCACAGAGCCTGCTTCTCCCTCTGCCTGTGTCTCTGCCTCTCTCCCTCTCTCTCTCTCTCTCTCTCTCTCTCTCTCATGAATAAATAAATAAAATCTTTTTTAAAAATTGATGAATAAAATGATTAGGAAAGTACAGAGAATCAGACCTGGTCTGATAAACTTCTAAAGACATAATATTTAAGGTTAAATAATCTTAGTATCTTGCCATAGAGGATGCTTGTACGTACTCATTTAATTGGTAAATAAAAAAGATCCTATAAGTTGATTCTTAGGCTGACTCAGAGGCACATGTACAATCTTTGGTTAAGAGGGCAGTACATGGAGAGGTCCAGACTGAACTACATTTCCAGGCTCATGTGTGGACAAAGCTACATGCCTCACTGAACCAGGGATCCAACAGACTGAGGATAACCCAGGGCCAAACTGAACTTTCAGGTAGCTCTCAAATATTGAAATTTGATACGCTGAGCATGCATCTCTAGAACTGGATGGACTAGAGCCAGATCTGCTGGGGAGGAGGGGTACTGGGGATCGTGATTTATCCAACACTTAAATTTTTTTCCCCTTTAGCAGGAAGTCATTATGTGACTAACACATTTTCATCAGATTTCCTCTGATTTACCCTGAAGTGTATGTGAGAATGATTTGCACTGCCAAGAAATGTGGAATTAGGTTCCAGCCTCCAGCTATTATCTTAATCTATGAGAATGAAATGAAGGAGAAAAGTCGCCAACGCATCATGCCAGTCCGAAACTTTTCAAAGTTTTCAGGTACCTCATGTTTTATCTTGCCTCCTATCTTAAATATTCTCTAAATCGCTTAGTACGAATGATTTGTCTCATAATGGAGTAACTTGGCCTTCAGAGTTGTACAGGCCTAGGTTCAAATCATGACCATCAGGGTAAATATGTGAGTTCCAGCTAAATTACTTATTGTCAGTGAGCTTCACTGTAAATGGGAATTGATAATACCACCCTTTCGGAATTGTGATGAGTTAAATGAGATAGCATTATTTAATAATATTGACTCCCTTTTCTCTCTCCAAATGTGTTTTTTATTTGTAGTCTTGATATTTTCTTAGTACCAGTACAAATATCTAAAACTGTAGTACTATCTTTTCATCTCAGATATTTTCTTGAGTTACAAGTGTTTAACATCTCCTCAAAGTGATACTAAGTCAAGGAAATAAAAAATGCATCCCTCCTACCCCCACACACTCAAAGCTCGATATAAAGGAATAATTACAGTTCTGCAAAATAATTCATTCTAAAAAAGTCACTTAGCTGCTTGGCTCTAACAGCAGATAATGCTTTCAGTAGTTTGTGGTGTATGTGTTGCGTGTAGTATATGGTTTTGTTTTCCCTCCTAGATTGCAGCAGAGCTGCTGAACAATTGAAGAATAATCCACGACACAAGAATTACCTGGAACAAGTGCCCCTGAGGCAGCTAGAGAAGTTATTCAGTTTTTTACGAGGTTACTTATGGGGGCAAAGTTTGGCAGAAACAATGGAACAATTTCAACGGGAAACAACGATTGATCCTGAGGAAGACCTGAACAAACTAGATGATAAGGAACTTGCTAAAAGAAAGAGCATAATGGATGAACTTTTTGAGAAAAATCAGAAGAAGAAGGATGATCCGAATTTCGTTTATGACATCGAAGTTGAGTTCCCACAGGATGAACAACTGCAGTCTTGTGGCTGGGACACAGAGTCAGCTGACGAGTTCTGATATCAAGAACTCAAAGAATTTATTGGGCTAGCAGAAAATCCATGTTTATACAAAAAAAAATGTATCAACATGGTTCTAGAAAAATCTGTAAAGAACACTAAATGTACATGTTGGGTCAAGTTTGGATTGACCATGTTACTTTACAAAACCAGGACATGTAGAGTATCTACTATGTAGATGCATGAGGAATATATGAAACCTAGACTATAGGAACCTTTAAGGAGCTTACAATCTAATTGGAAGATAACTCAAAAACTTGTGAAAAACTAATTTAACAGAATTAGGCAGCAAAAAGATTAGAGCCAAATGCTTGATAAAAGTTAAAGAGGGTCAGAACCTAGATTACCCTAGATAGGGTAGAACAGTTAGGGAAGACTTTGTCCTATAGTAGAGAGAGGGGGGACTTTGCCTGGCCCTTGTAATGGTAGTGTTTGGTTAGAAGTTTCTATAGAATTCCAGATGAGAGAAACTGGGAGAAAAAAAGGGGCGGGGAAATGCGGTGGGGAGGGAGGATAGTGGTAAACAGATAGGGATTAGAACATTTTATTTGAGGAACAGTAAGCAAATTATACTTTGGTGAGATTGGAGGGCATATATGGTTACCAGGCGGTTATCCTCTAGGCTTTATGTCTGTATGTGTATTTAACTCTGTTTTCCGTGTTCTTAACTTTGGAGGAGAAGAGTAGCCCTACAGAATGCCCTGCAGCTGCAAGGGGATGTCATTTGATAGACAGCAGGGGAATTCTGCTGCTCCAGGATCAGGAAGCCTGTACTAAAAGGCATGCTAAAACCCTGAAAGCTCTTCCCATAAATAAAGAGGTTTGTTGGTAAAAAGGGAAATCTAGTCATGATGAATGAATAATAGGCATTTGCCAGCTTAGGCCTATTCGTGAGTTTCGATCCACAAAGAGAAGATCTTTGTTGAACCAGGTTATATGCATACAGATACATCTTTCTTCTTATTACAGTATTATGTAATTGGCAGATATTCTTTGTTTTCTGGGAGGAGATTAATACTCATTACAGAAACCTGTAAAAACTGTTCACTATTTCTACCTATCCATCCCTTCTCTCTTTACCATTAAAAGCCCCGTTAAAGGGATCATTCTTTTTTTTCTTTTTTTCTTTTTTTTTTTTATTTATTGATTCATGAGAGACAGAGAGGGAGAGGCAGAGACACAGGCAGAGGGAGAAGCAGGCTCCCTGCACGGAGCCCAAAGTAGGACTCAATCCCGGGTCTCCAGGATCAGGCCCTGGGCTGAAGGCAGGCGCTAAACCAGTGAGCCCCCCGGGCTGCCCTAAAGGGATCATTCTTAACAGTGGTATCCACAGGGGCTTAAGTTGGTCATGTGCCATATGTATATTTGCCAAAGGTAGCAAAAACATTTTTAGAATCAGAGATTCTTCTGTATGTACATAGTTTTCCATTGTATAGATGTTGATGATATATTTTAAAAGTTGACCTTAGGTTGTATTTCCTTTCACTATTACAAAAAATGCTGCATATGCTTGCAAAAAATGCAGCATATTTATGCTGCATAAATAACCATTCTCTATTTTGTGCATTTGTAAAACGGTAAGTAATGCCTAGAGGGGAATTGCTGGGTATGTCTAGTCTAAATTTTGATATTGCTAAGTTGTTCTTCAAAAAGGTTCATTCATAGGGATCCCTGGGTGGCACAGCGGTTTAGCGCCTGCCTTTAGCCCAGGGCATGATCCTGGAGACCCAGGATCGAATCCCACGTCGGGCTCCCAGTGCATGGGGCCTGCTTCTCCCTCTGCCTATGTCTCTGCCTCTCTCTCTCTCTCTCTGTGTGACTATCATAAATAAATAAAAATTAAAAAAAAAAAAAAGGTTCATTCATTCATTCATTCAGTGTATGTACTTAAAGAATACCTGTTACATGCTGAGCCTGTGCTGTTCTGGAGTCTGGGTATGCAGCAGTACACACAACAAAGTACTTGTCTTTACAATGTTACAGTCTAGTGGGAGAGGAGAGACAATAAACATAAATGCATAGAATAATGTCACATGATAAGTGCTTGGAATTCAAAGCATGGTAAAAAGAGAATGATGGAGGGGTTGGGAGCCACTTTTTTTGATAGTAATCAGAGAATGCCTCACTGTTAGAGGTGACACTTGAGTAAAAATCTGAAGGAGGTGAGGAAAAGTTGATGTGCATTTCATGAATAGTAGAGAAAGGTAGGTGCATAGGCCCCCAGGGCTGAAGTGTGTTGGTTTACTTGAGGAAGAACAAGGACACAAATGTGGCTAATATAGACTGAGCAAGAGAAAAATGGTAAGGAGATGACACTGGAGTGTATTTTACCAACCTTCTATGAAGGTTGTACCACTTAAACTATCAGCAATACAGGAAGGTACTTGTTTTCCCCACATGCTCATCAACAGTACTATCAAACTTGTTGATCTTTGCCAATTTTATAATTTAAAAAAGGTATCTCATAGTTTTATTTTGCATTTCTTTTATTATGAGTGAGATTCAGCATTTTCATACACTAAAGACAATTTTTTAAATATATCTACATCATTTGCTCATTTTTCTGTTTGTTACTGGTCTTCTCACTGATTTGTAAAAAGTTCTTTATTAAGGAAAATAGCTCTTGATCTGTGATATGAGTTGTAGATATTTCCACCTTTGTCATTTGTGTTTTGACTTTTCCAGGCAGATTTTTTTTAAGTCAAATTGATCAATATTTTCCTCTGTGCTTCTGCATTTTTTTCATGTTTAGAGAGGCATTCCTCCAGTATTTTATTTTTTAATCCCATGATTTTTTCCACTCAGGAATTTATTTTGGTATAAGATACAGGATATGAATCCCAACTTTCCTTTTTCCCAGATGCCCATCCACCTGTCCTAACACTTGTATATACTGAATTACCTATCTTCTCTCCAGTGATTTGAAGTGCACGCTTTATCATATACAAGTTCCCATATGTATCAAAATAGTTCTCTTTTATGTTAATGTCATCTGTACCACACTTTCCCAATTTATGTTTCTTAATGTTTATTGAGCACATCTTGTGTTCACTAAATTAAATTTGTATCTACAATAAGTAAGATATAAAATGAGCCATAACTTGTGCATTTGGGATATTAACATAGTTTAGCCAAAACAAGAAAACGAGCCTATATGAGCTAGAGGTACCGACTAACTAAAGCAGGAGGGAAAGATCATGTGAGCTGAGCAGGTGTGGATATTTTTTTTATTATATATTTTATCCAAAGCTAATGTTGCTGAGCTTTTTAAAAATTTTTCCAGTATAAAATGAATACATAGTCAATACCCATTATTTTAAAATTTTAGACAAATACCAGAGTGTAAAAGCAAAATGGGAAAATTCTCTCCTCAACTTCACTGAATTCAACTCTGCAGAGAATTTGGCTTCCCTCGAGGGCTCTGGATCCCATCTTCTCCTGTGACCTTGCTTCACCAATATTCTCTCTCTCCCTCTCTCTGCCTCTTTCTCATTTTCAGCTTCATTCCCTTCTGGCTCATTCTCTACAGTCTGTAAACATGCAGAAGACCTTGCCGTATTGGGACGCCTTGGTGGCTTAGTTACAAATCTGCCTTCAGCTCAGGTCATGCTCTTAGGGTCCTGGGATGGAGCCCCATGTCAGGCTCCCCACTCAGCAGGGAGTCCGCTCCATCCCCCTCTGCCTGATGCTCCCCCTGCTTGTGTTCTCTTTCCCACCCCCATCATATAAATAAATTTAAAAATCTTAATTAAAAAAAAAAAAGACCTGCCATATTAAAGCAAGAAAACATGGCCTTGTTTTCTTTACCTAATACCATATCTAAACAAATTATAGCTCATCTAGTTGTTAGATTAAATCTAACCCTTCCCCCACTCCTGGCCCCTTTAGCAGATCCGGCTGCAGTCTGATTCAAGAGTAGACTTGGGCGGGGGAGGGGCTCAGCGGTTTAGCACTGCCTTCAGCCCAGGGCCTGATCCTAGAAACCCGGGATTGAGTCCCACGTCGGGTTCCCTGCATGGAGCTTGCTTCTCCCTCTGCCTGTGTCTCTGCCTCTCTCTCTCATGAATAAATAAAATCTTAAAAAAAAAAAAAAGAGTAGACTAGACGAAACTAGATGGGCTCTGCCTGTGAAACTCCTACTTTGAGAGCTGCCCTGAAAGTTCAGTTTGGTCCTGGGTTATTATCAGTGTGTTGGACCCCTAAGAATCTCCAGTTCGTTGAGAGGGGTGGGTTTGTTCATGTGTAAACTGAATTCAGTCTGGACCTCTTAGCATACTCAATGAACTTTTGTCTTCACCAAAGATCGTATAAAAATGTCTGGGTTAAAAAAAAAAAAAATGTCTGGGTTAACACAAGAATTGAGATAATGGGTCTTTTCTTAAAAAAAAAAAAAAAAGGTATTTTCTATTTACCAATTCAGGTCTCCCTTGACTGATATAACAAAATGCCATTAACTGGGTAACAACAGAAATTTAGTTCTCATAGTTCTCATGACTGGAAGTCTGAGATGGGGATGCCAGCTTGGCCAATTTCTAGTAAGAACCTCTTCCATGTTGCAAGCTACCCACTTGCAGAGCATAGTAAGCCAGCTCTTTTGTGACTCATTTAAAGGGCACTAATCCCATTCACGAGAGCTCCACCCTTCTGACTCCATCTAATTCTAATTACCTCCCGAAGGACCTACCTTATTAATATCATCACTTAGGGCTTCAACATGAATTTTGGGAGGACATAAACATTCAGTGCTTAACACTAGGTCTAGGCAAAGAGGTCTTAGAATTGACACCAAAAGCTTGATTTATAAAAGAAAAAAGTTATATATATTCATCAAAATTTTAGAATTTTGTACTCTAAAGACAAAGTTGAGAACATAAAACAAAATATTCGTGGATCATATATCTGAAAAAGCACTTGTATCCAGCATATGAAGAGAACTCTTACAATTCAGGGTACCTGGCTGGCTCAGTGAGTGGAACATTCAACTCTTGATCTCGGGGTTGTGAGTTCAAGCCCCACATTAGGTATAGAGATTACTTAAAAATAAAATCTTACCAAAAAAAAAAAAAAAAAAGAAGAAGAAGAAGAACTCTAACAACTCAATAATAAAAGAGAGAACCCAATTTAAAAATGAGCCAAAAGACTGGGATGCCCAGGTGGCCCAGTTGCTTTAAGTGTCTGACTTCTGATTTCTACTTAGGTCATGATTCTGGGGTCATGAGATTGAGCCCCAAGTCAGGTTCTGTGCCTGGCTCAGAGTCTGCTTGGGATTCTCTCTCTCCCTCTGTCCTCCACCTTCATGCATGTACTCTTTCTAAAGAAATAAAATGCTTTTAAAAATTAACAGGGGCACCTGGGTGGCTCAGAGGTTGAGCATCTGCCTTTGGCTCAGGGCATGATCCCAGGGTCCTGGGATTGAGTTCCGCATCGAGCTCCCTGCAGGAAGCCTGCTTCTCCCTCTGCCTGTGTCTCTGCCTCTCTCTGTGTCTCTCATAAATAAATAAACATTTATAAAATAAATCTTTTTAAAAATCCCTTTAAAAAATAAAAAAGGAACAAAAGCCTTACATAGACATTTCACCAAAGAAGGTATGAAAAACTGATTAATAAGCACTTCAAAAGATGTTCAATACCATCGACCATTAAAGAAATGCAATTAACAGGGGCAACTGGCTGGCTCAGTCGGTAAAGCATAGGACTCTTGATCTCAGGGCTGTGAGTTCAAGTTCATGGAGCCTACTCAAAAAAAAAAAAAAAGGGAAAACTATAATGAGATGCTACTTCACACCCACTAGAATGTCCTTAATAAAGATAGATGATTACAAGTGTTAGTGAGGATATAGAGAAATTGGAACACTGTTGGTGGGAATATAAAGTGGTACAGTCATTTCAGAAAACAGTTTGGCAGTTTCATAAATGTTCCACATAAACTGGGACGCCAGGGTGGCTCAGTCAGTCAAGCGTCTGCCTTCAGCTCAGGTCATGACGCTGGGGTCCTGGGATCAGGCCTGTGTCTGGAATCCCTGCTTGGCAGGGAGTCTGCTTTTCCCTCTCCCTCTGCCCAGTCCCCTGCCTGTCTGTGCTCTCTCTCTCTCAAATGGATGAGCGAAAAAAAAAAGTTACATATAAACTTCCTATACTACCCAGCAGTTCCACCCTTGGAATCTATGCAACAGAAATAAAGACATTGGGGATCCCTGGGTGGCGCAGCGGTTTGGCGCCTGCCTTTGGCCCAGGGCGCGATCCTGGAGACCCGGGATCGAATCCCACATCGGGCTCCCGGTGCATGGAGCCTGCTTCTCCCTCTGCCTGTGTCTCTGCCTCTCTCTCTCTCTGTGACTATCATCAATAAATTAAAAAAAAAAAAAAAAAAAAAAAAAAAGAAATAAAGACATTGGTCCATAGTAGCCTAAAAAGGTATAGATTCTAATTGCCCATCAGTTGGCAAGTGGAGAAACCAAAGTGTAATGTGTACATGATAGAATGCTGTCCAGTAATAAAACATTACGCTAAATGAAAGAAGCCAGACACGAAAGACTACATATCATATGATTCATTTATATGAAAAAGCCAAAAAGGCAACTATATCCATAGAGACGAAAAGCAGACTAGTGGTTACCTAGAACTGGGGCTGAGGAATGGAATTGACTGCACATGGGTCAGTGGAGGATGGGGGTGATGGAAACACTCTAAAACTGGATTTTGCGATGTTTGCACAATTGTGTAAATCCACTAAAAATTCTTGATTTGTGCACTTAAAAACAGGTGAATTTTATGGTGTTTATATATTTAAGTATGTACATTTTGCCTCAATAAAGCTATTACAAAATAGGGAGGCACCTGGGTTGCTCGGTTAAGCACCCGTCTCTTGGTTTCAGCTCAAGTCCTGATCTCAGGGTCATAAGATGGTGCCCCCACCTTGGGCTCCATGGTCAGCATGGAGTCTACAGAAGATTCTTTCCCTCTCCTTCCCCTTCTACTCCTCCCCAACCTTGTGCACTCTCTCTAAAATAAATACAGAAATAAAATCTTTTTTTACTTTTATTTTTTATTTTTATTTTTATTTATGATAGTCACACAGAGAGAGAGAGAGAGAGAGAGAGAGGCAGAGACACAGGCAGAGGGAGAAGCAGGCTCCATGCACCGGGAGCCCGACGTGGGATTCCATCCCGGGTCCAGGATCGTGCCCTGGGCCAAAGGCAGGCGCTAAACCGCTGCACCACCCAGGGATCCCTAAAATCTTTTTTTTTTTTTAAGAAAGCAACAGAATTAATGTCAACGGAGCATTTGTTCTAAAAATGAACAAGAGGGTTAAAGATGTGTGTAAAACCTCTATAAACACACATAAGAGATGGGAATTGAAAAAGATTAGAGAGGAATGGAATAAATGCATTCATTTAATAGACACTTCTTGAGTATACTTGTTCTGTGGAAGTTTCCCAGGAGGTCTGAAAAGGACACCTGGGTTTAAAAGAAATGGAAGAGTCAGAAGACTAATAGGGACCGGTTAGGATGGCAAGAGCAGGCTGCAGTTTATGATTTCAGTCTTCTCCTTAATGAACCTGGCAGAGCCATCTGATTATAGTGAGGAGGAGCTAGAGGAGAGAGTGAGGGAGTGGGGTAAAAATGAGAGGTGAGCAGAAGAACTTTTGTTCAGATTTGGAAGTATTGGATGTTCAACATAGAGAAAGTAGAATGTGGGGGTTGCACGAAAATCTACAATCTAGGAGTTACAAACTAAAAAGGATGTTCCAGGGATCCCTGGGTGGCGCAGCGGTATGGCGCCTGCCTTTGGCCCAGGGCGCGATCCTGAAGACCCGGGATCAAATCCCATGTCGGGCTCCCGGTGCATGGAGCCTGCTTCTCCCTCTGCCTGTGTCTCTGCCTCTCTCTCTCTCTGTGTGTGTGTGTGACTATCATAAATAAATAAAAAATTTAAAAATAAATAAAAATAAATAAATAAATAAAAAGGATGTTCCACATCCTTACCTCCTCTCCCCTAAAAACAAAATTACTTCTGGTGGTTGAGTTTATAAGAGTGTTGATGACGGAATTAACATCAAACCTCAAGCTCAAAATTTTTAGCTTCTCTCAATGGTTCACCATATCACACTATAGCAGATACTGTGGATTACCTAACCAATATCCTTCTCCCCTTCATGGCCTGCAGAGGCCCAATATTATTTGTTCAGATATAATTCCTCCCGCATAAGTCACAGATCCAGAGGTAAATTTTGATTGGTCTCAATAAATCCCAGGGGTCCCCTTTCTTTGTCTATGATTGGTTTAGAGATGGGCATGTTACTCAGTAATAGCCAATAACATGTACAGAGGATCCACAAGGACTCGTGGAAAAGACGTTCTGTATTTGTTGGAGAAAAGTCCCCTCTAGTTCTCTGGACACGATTATATCTGGATGTGACACCTGGAAATACTGTAGCCAGCCTGAGGATAACACTAATCATTTAATGAGAGCAGAACAAAGAGAATCACGGAAAGATGGAGCCAGAGCCCTGGCATATGACACCTAGAGTATTGGACTCTTGTGAAATTGTGGAGTCTGGAGGAGCAAGCAACAGCTCAGATGTTAAAAAGTCCTGGGAACACCGATGAGGGGCAGAAGGCAAAAGAAAATCAGCTAGATCCTAAAATCATTGAGTAGGTACAAATTGTTTACTATGCTTTGGGACAACAGCATTGATAATTTAAAGAAGAAAATGTAAAAGGACAGAATTAATAGTGGATGTGTGGGTGGCTCAGTTGGTTAAGCGTCTGCCTTCAGGTCAGGTCATGATCCCAGAGTCCTGGGATGGAGCCCCGTGTGTTGGGCTCTCTGCTCAGTGGGAAGTCTGTTTCTCCCTCCACCTTTCTGGCCCTACTCCTGCTCTCCCTCTCCCCTCTCTCTCAAAAATAAATAAATAAATAAATATTTTTAAAACATTTCTCTCTGGGGGCACCTAGGTGGCTCAGTGGTTGAGCATCTTCTTCAGCTCAAGGGCATGATCCGAGGTCGCGGGATGGAGTCCTGCATCAGGGTCCCAGTAGGGAGCTTGCTTCTCCCTCTGCTTGTGTCTCTGCCTCTCTGTGTGTGTCTCTCGTGAATAAATAAATTTTCAAAGAGAAAAAAAATTGTTTAAAGAATTTTTTTTCGAAACTATACTTTGACACCTGATAGCCCATATGGGCTATCATATGATAGAAGAATTAACATCTTTTTGGTCTTTGGGGACATATTTTGATGTAATGAGCTGACATATTTTAAACTTTAAACTTTTGACATTTCCACCTAGGAGAGGAGCTGGGAACAGGAAACAGGCAAAAGATGAAGAGGCCAAGTTGAGAAGTCAGACAAATAAAGGACAGCTGCCATACGAGGGGTCACTCCCTTTGGGTTCCAGCTGGCCCTAGCAAGCAAGCGCTGTCACTCTCTTCCTGACTTGGTCTCTGGGCAGGCTTACCCTAGTACAGCCAACTTAACCTGTGGGACTCCAGAATAAGAGTGCTGGGGGCAGCAATCTGGTGGGAAAGGTTGGGGAAAGGATAGTAGCCAGGAGAATTGTCTTGAATATATATAGCAAGTGTATTGTACATCTTAAAGTCCTTCCCTGGCCACTCCTTGGCTCTGCCATTATGACCCTCAGCCCTAGTTCCATCTTAAGGGAACTAAGATACTCAACTATTACTGCTAAAGTAAAAAACAAAAAGCCCCCATGACCATTAGAGGGCAGTGTGAGAGTGAGTGTGTGTGTGTGTGTGTGTGTGTGTGTGTGTGTGTGTTTAATCTATCAAAAGGCAGCTTTGTCTTGGCCCTGGAAGGACGTTAGTAATATTTTCTTAAAATTTAAGCAATGTCCCTACAGTCACATCCAAAGTGAATCCCAGGGTGAACCTTGCTCAGTCTTTACATTGTTTTTAAATAATTGTTTTTAAATGCTAGGTTTTCTGTTGCATACTTAGATTCATTCATTTTAAGCACCTAATATGTGCTTAATGCAGAGGAGAACATGGCTGATAGGAATCCACATTCCAGGAGCTCACATTTCAGTGGGGAGAAATAAGTAAATAAGAAAAACATCATATGACCAAAAATGCTGTGCAGACACATTAAAGTAGGGCTGTATGGGGTTATCCTTCCCTTAATCATCCTTCACTCCTACAGAACGTAGAAAGAAAAGCAAGGAAAGAAGACTCTGTGAGCCTGATAAAACCATGAATGCAAATTCCAAGATCATGTAACTAAAACACCTGTAGGACGAAGTGACATTTTATAACATTTTATGCCCAATAAACTTTGCTTTTAAAGTCCAACTTCAGGGGCGCCTCAGTGGCTCAGTGGTTGAGCATCTGCCTTTGGCTCAGGCCACGATCCCGGGGTTCTGGGATCAGGTCCTACAACTGGCTTCTCACAGGGAGCCTGCTTCTCCCTCTGCCTGGGTCTCTGCCTCTCTCTCTCTCTCTTATGAATAAATAATTAAAATATTTAAATAAATAAATAAATAAATAAATAAATAAATAAATAAATAAAATCCAACTTCATCTTTTTCTAGCTGTTTCTAATCTTTGTCCTTCCTACCCGCAACTTCTTGTCCTTCAAAGGGCTGAGGAGGTGCCAGGGTCGGTTTTCTGCTCTGCCTCCCAGTCGCCTGAGCTCTTCAGCCACAGCTGAGCCAAAGGCTCCCTTGGGGGGAGGCTGCTGAGGCCTGCGTGCCCTGGAGAGCCTGCGTGCTCAGTTGTCTCGCAGACCGCTGACAGATGAAAAAGACCCCTCGGAGAGCAGAAGGCCTTCATCTTGGCCCTTCCTCTCCATTTCCTCATATGTAAAATGGGGTGTTAGAGCTGTTTGCACTGGGACAGCGAAGGTGAAATGAGGCAGTGTGTGCGCAGTGCCGTATCTGGCAACGAGTATTCAATAAATGGAAGCCTAAAAAATTGTCTCTTGCCCTCCTGCACCGTTGGTGGGAATGTACACTGGTGCAGCCACGGTGGAAAACAGTGTAGAGGATCCTCAACAACTTAAAAATAGAAATACCATATGGTCCAGTAATTCAAATACTGCGTATTTACCCAAAGAAAATGAAGACATACTTTGAAGGGATACATGCACCCCTCTGTTCACTGCAGCATGGTTCACGATAGCCAAGATACGGAAGCAGCCCAGTGTCCAGTGATAGGTGGAAGGACAAAGAAGGTGTGGAATATTAGCTTTAACATACAATGGAATACTAGCCATAAAAAAGAAGGATCTTGCCATTTGCAACAACATGGATAGACCTAGAGTGTATTATGCTAAGTGAAATAAGTAAGAGAGACAAAAACAAATATCATATGATTTCACTTACACAAGGAACCTAAAAAACAAAAGGAATAAACAAAAAAGTAAACTAAAAGCAGAAATAGACCCATAAGGGATGCCTGGGAGGCTCAGCGGTTGAGCATCTCCCCTCGGTCCAGGGTGTGATTCTGGGGATCCAGGATCGAGTCCCCCATCGGGCTCCCTGCATGGAGCCTGCTTCTCCCTCTGCCTATGTCTCTGCCTCTGTGTGTGTGTGTGTCTCATGAGTAAATAAAATCTTAAAAAAAAAAAAAGACATAGACCCATAAATAATATAGAAGAGAGGCTGATGGTTACTAGAGGTGAGGGGTGTGGGGGAATTTATTAAAATGAGTGATGAGTGGGAGATACAGGCTTCTGGTTAATGGAATGAGTAAGTTACAGGAAAAGGCACAGCGTAGGGAATATAGTCAATGATTCTGTATTAGAGTATTAGAGCTGTACGGTGACAGGCGGCAGCTACACTTGTGAGCAGAGCAGAACACATGGACGTGTCACAATCACCATGTTGTACAGCTGAAACTAATTCAACATCGTGTGTCAACTATACTTCAATTAAAAAAAATTTTTTTAACTCGAACAAAAAAAAGGCTCTTGCCTCTAGTGCTCTCCTGAGCTCCAGACATAAGTCAGTGGGGTGCATCTACTTCCAGATGCATAGAAGGAACACTAAAATTCAAGGCAACTGAGGTTGGGCAGTAATAGCTCACTGAAGAACAGAATCAAGATTTTATAATATTTTGAATGACTGCACTAAAACCAACAGGATGAAATATTATGGGTGTCCAAGTAACCAGAGCTTATATTAAGAAATATGAACTGCAGGAGCACAGGCTGGGAAAGAATTCACTTAATAGCAATCAGCGTGAGACAGAGGGGGTTTAACTGACAGTAGATTCAGTATGAAGAGGCTGCAGAGCGGCTGCCAGGGAAGCTAATGGAAGCCCATGCCACACTAATTGAGGTTTAATGTCCAGACCAAGGGAGAAGGAATGGCCCATTGTGTGCTGCCCTGGCCAGACCCTGGCTGGAGCCGCTTCTCTTTCAGGAACCTCATTTTAAGAGGGACATTGACAAACTAGACCATGTAACAGGAGAGTCTATGGGGAGACAGGATGAGTTTTTGCCTGGAAAAGAGAAGATTGCTCTTAATGCATAGTATTTAAAGACTAATTTTGTATAGAAGAATGTCACAGTACTTCCAGAAAGCAACTCTAGGCACAGTGGATGGACATTTTAGGAGCAGATCTCACCTCAATAAAAAGACCTTTCTGAGGATCAAAGTTTCCAGCAAAAGGAAGGATGACTTTGATTAAGTAAGGATCTGACTGTCCCCGAAAGCAATCTAGGAAGGCGTTTGGTTGGGAGGTTAACTAGATGAGTGTTTTTCTTTCCTTCTTTTTTTTTTTTTTTTTTTAAGATTTTATTTATTTACTCATGAGAGACACAGAGAAGCATAGACGTAGGCAAAAGGAGAGGCGGGCTCCATGCAGGGAGCCCGATGTGGGACTCGATCCCTGGACCCCGGGGTCACACCCTGGGCCGAAGGCAGACGCTCAACCACTGAGCCACCCAGGTGCCCAGATCAGTGTTTTTCTTTTTCTTTTTTATTTTTATTTTTATTTATTTATGATAGTCACACACACAGAGAGAGAGAGGCAGAGACACAAGCAGGCTCCATGCACCGGGAGCCCAAGGTGGGATTCGATCCTGGGTCTCCAGGATTGCGCCCTGGGCCAAAGGCAGGCGCTAAACTGCTGCGCCACCCAGGTGCCCAGATCAGTGTTTTTCAAACTGCTTTCTATGGAGTGGCATCCTAGGGAGCCAGGGTGGGGCGAGGGGAATGGTAACTGTCCAGAGTGATGGGAAAGAAGGACACTAAGGAGGTGGAAATGAGGCCCCGACTTTAACCACAGCAGCTCAGTTCTAATGTATTAAGTTTTCCCCATTTCTGAGTTCTACTTGAGATATTTGTCAAGGGCTCTGCTATTAAATCAAATATTGAAAATCACTGGAGATGATAGTTTTCTCACCAATTCAGGTCTCTTAGGCCCACGACTGGTCAGAGAGCCTCAGGAACAGAGTCTTCATAAGTCTTAGTTTTGTCTGAAATTCAGTCACTTCTGAAGCTTTCTAAATGGTCCCTCCCTTCCTTTAAAACAAAACAAAGCAAAACAAAACAAAACACAATGCAGTCTTAGTCCATTGGTTAGCGGCCCTTGAGTCCTTAAGGCCTGACAGTGTGCGGGATGTGAAAACACTAACCTTTAAGCTTTTCCCACATGCCCCCTTCTGCTTGCCTCCTCCTGTCCAGCCTCCCCCATCAACCTATACCTCAGACAGACAAGGCTTGCCCCGCCCCCCATCCAAAGGGGAGAGCACTCCTGGGGCCGAACCGCAGTCAGAGCTCTAGCCCTGGACATCTGTGCTTGTCCTGTCTGGGAGGCTTCCAGGGGCCACGGCCCGACCAGCACAGCCCCTGGAGGGGGGCTCGCCAGGCAGGAGGGTTCCTTTCTGCTCCCTGGGGTTTCCCAGCAGCTGCAGGCTGGAGCTCTCTCCTCCCTGCTCAGAACCCCCTCCTTACTATTATTTATACCAGGACTTCCCAAAGCAGGCTTTGACAAAATTGAACAGCTTTGGGACGCCTGGGTGGCTCAGTGGTTGAGCATCTGCCTTTGGCTCAGGGCATAATCCTGGAGTCCTGGGATCAAGTCCCACATTGGGCTCCCTGCATGGAGCCTGCTTCTCCCTCTGCCTGGGTCTCTGCCTCTCTCTCTGTGTCTCTCGTGAATAAATAAAATCTTTAAAAAAAAAAAAAAAAAAAAGGTTGAGCAGCTTTTTAGAAGTATAGACCCAATAACTCCACAAATGTGCTGAATCAGAATCTTGCAGGGTGGTGATGTGGGAAACAAAGGCAGAAAGGAAATTATTGAATTTCCTTTATTGGAAATAAAGGAAATAATTAATAAATAAAATAAATTCAATAATTTATTGAATTACTGCCCACAGCCCATTGACAAGTCCTTCAAACAGGCAGAGTGGCCTTCCCCTAGGGACTCGTCTGGTCTGTCTCGATGTTAATACTTTGCTAAGGACAAAAGGCAATTTTAGCCTGATCCCCAGGAGCCTGTAAGTCTACCATAAACCCAAAAATTCCTTTAGAAATTTCCTTTATCTCTAAACCCTCCAACATACATCTTGGCATGTCCCCCAAGCACATAACCCGATATACATCTGAAGGGTCTCAGGACTCAGGTTTGATTAGATGGCAATAAATGACTTTTCCACACAATAGCTACCCCCTCAAGGTCCCAGAAACCTTGCTTCCAAATTCCTTAGAGACTTATGCTATCCCCTAACCCCTCCCAACTTGAGAGTATATAATGGGCCTCCCCTCATGACCCTGGTAAGCTCTTCCTGCCCACAGCTCCTGTCCCCACGCTTTAATAAAATCACCTTTTTGCACCAAAGATGTCTCAAGAATTCTTTCTTGACCGTCGGCTTCGAACCTTAATGTCTTTTCCTACATCAGCTGGAATCTAGGAACCTATGTTTTTTGTTTTGTCTTTTAGATGTTATTTATTTATTCATGAGAGACACAGAGAGAGGCAGAGACACAGGGAGAAGCAGGCTCCCTGCGGGGACCTCAATGTGGGACCTGATCCCAGGACCCCGGGGTCACGACCAAAGGCAGATGCTCCACCACTGAGCCACACAGGTACCCCGGAACCTGTGTTTGCAATAAGCTGCTCCCAAGGGATCCCATTTGGGAACCAGTGGAATCTATCACCCTCCTTAGCACCGAGCGCATCTGACCCTGCGTGACGACTGCTTTCCTGTTCTGCATTGTGTCTTCCCTTAACATGAAGGACCCCGTGTCACTTGGATTTATTCCCCCACGTCCCCCACCAGGTCCCAAATGCAGCCGCTGGCGGCCGCGGGGAGCGCAGGTAACATCTGTTCACTGGCTTTAGACTCACGGGACCCTGGATCCAAGTCTCTTCTTGGCCACAAGGCTCCTCAAACTCCCAGGTGCATCAGACTTCCCTGGAGGGTTCGCGAAAACACCCATTGCCGGGCCCATCCTAATGTTTCTGATTCACTGGGTCGGGGTAGGCCTGAGAATTCGCGTTTCTGACCAATCCCCCAGGGGCTCCTGGGGAGACTTCTTGAGACTTTCTTGTTTTCCTTCTTTTTCGTTGTGGATGTTCCTGTTTCTAATCTCTGATTCCCTGTGGCTCAGATTAACTCCAGTATGTTCCGAAGCGTCTCTCTGCCTGTTGGCCTCTCCTGTGCAGGAACACAACCTCTCTGGGGTTCACGTGCCCTGTGGCCTTCTGTCCGGAGCCACAATCCCTGGTTCAGCGGCCGTTGGTCCGCGGCCAGGGGCTCCCCTTCACGAGGGGCTGTGCGCTTAGGTCTTCTTGATGAAGAGATTCAGAGAAGGGAAGGATTCGCCGGAGCACCTGGGAAAGCTCAGAGCTCAGGTCATCCTCAAAGGGAGATCCGTCCGTCCGTCCGTCCGTTTAGAGTGGGTTGGAGGAGGGACGCCTGGGGCTCAGCGGTTGGGCATCTGCCTTGGGCCCAGGTCATGACCCCGGAGCCCCAGGATCCCCAGGATCGGAGTCCCACATCAGGCTCCCTGCAGGGAGCCTGCTTCTCCCTCCGCCTGTGTCTCTCATGAATAAACAAATAAAATCTTAAAAAATTAAAAAAAAAAAAGTGGATTGGAGGGGGAGGCTGAAGGGGAGGCTGGGTGGCTCAGTTGGTTAAGCGTCTGCTTTCGGCTACAGGCCATGATCCCGGGGCCCTGGGGTGGACCCCCAGTCGGGCTCCCTGCTCAGGGGGAGTCTGCTTCTCCCTCTCCCTCTGCCCCCTGCCCTTACCCCCAGCCATGCGAGTGCCCATGCTCTCTCCTTTCTCAAGAAAACCCCCATAAAACCAAACTAGAGTGGACTGAAAAGATTATTCCTGACAAGTGTAGCAATAGCTAATGACCCCTGAAAGCAGACACCTTTGTTGGGATGACCCTGACAGACATGCCGACCCTGGACCGAGCGGTGAGGTATCCCTATGGGAGGGTACCGGCCGGGGCTCGAGCTGTTAGAGCTTAGCAAGTGCAGTCACCTGCACCGAGGCCAGGTGAGGTTGATTTTGTTGAATCACGTTGCTGAGCCTTGAGGAGCCTCAGGGGCAGGGGTGCTGTGAGGCGTCAGTGAGCCTGTTTACTCCTGAGGCCCAGGAGAGAGAACTGCACTTCTCCTTTCTGTGGAAAAGCCCCCACCCCTGCAGGGTGTGGCAAGAGCGGACCTGAGGAAGAAGGTTTGCTCAATAGGAAATGAGCTCCTGTGTTGAAATGCGGAAGTCCTGCTGGGCTTCGGCTGGACGGTGCTGAATTACAAAAAGAAAAGAATGTGTAAAAAGTGAACCTGAGAGTGGAAAAATGCAAGTGACCCAAGCATCCATCAGGAAGACATTGGTTGGGGATCCCTGGGTGGCTCAGCGGTTGAGCTTAGGCCCAGGGTGTGACCCTGGAATCTGGGGATTGAGTCCCATGTCGGGCTCCCAGCATGGAGCCTGCCTCTCCCTCTCTCTGTGTCTCTCATGAATAAATCTTTACCAAAAAAAAAAAAAAAAAAAAAGGAAGACATTGTCTATTTATGTCTCTGTTCAGGGTGCCAAACAACAACAATGTTGGTTAAATAAATTGTAGAGTTGTCCATGCTGTGGCATATTGTGACGCGCATAGAATAAAGGACGTAGAGCTGGATGCAGTGACCTGGAAAAATCTCCTACTTACACAGTTGAGTGAGAACAACAAGCTGGCAAAGGGAGTTTACTATAATCCCATGATTTGAAAAATATATTCTATAATCCCATGGTGCCCTGTGAAGGATGATCACAGGGGAACGTTAACGGTTACCTGTGAAGAGGGGAGGGAGGTTCACATGGGAGGTGAGGAGCTTGGGAGTTGAGGTGGGATTTTTAATTTTTAAAATTGAGTTTCTGAATGGTTTGAGTTTTTTTACATGTAAGTTGAATAAATACTAGCTAATGCTTACTAAGGGACAGGCACTGTTTTAGACCTATGAACTTATTTAATCTTTCCCATAAATCTATGGAGGGAGGTATTATTAATTTCCCCCTTGTTACAGATGAAGCGTTTCAATGGCTACCAAGGCCACACAGGTAATAAATGGAAGAAGTGGGATGAGAACCGAGGTCAGGTGGCTGCAGGATTTGTGCGCTAAACCTGCTACCCGTACATTTCTCATCGGACCACTAGCTAGACCTGCAGGGGGGCCTGGTGGCTCAGTCAGCTAAGCGGCGCCTTCTGTTCAGGTCAGGATCCCAGGGCCCCCTGCTCCGCGGGGAGTCAGCTTCTCCCTCTGCCCCTCTCCCCTGCTCATGCACATGCACGGGTTTTTCTCTCAAATAAATAAATAAAATCCTTAAAAAAAAACAAAAACAAAAACCCTATGTGTAATAGGATACTAACTAAAAAAGCAAACTATACATATAGAAAAAAAATGGAATTTAGGTTCTCCAAAGCTGTCCTTTTAAAATACTGATCTGATCCAAAGATTCATTCTGAATTCCGGCTTAGATAGGATAATCCAGGCATAAAATAAGAGATTTCAGAGCATGGGAAAGCCTTGCTTCTCTTCCCTACCACAAACTATTGGTTAGCATTTCTTGAATAAGGGCCAAATACTTTTACTACTCAAATAGAGATAAGGTTTAATATGCAAATATTTCTCGACAAGATGTAACCATTTCAAATTTAATTGTATAAATCTCAGATTTAATACTACTTAGGTGTGTATAGCAATTATATATAAAGAGCAGGTAGTGATAGGGTAAGGGTTTGAAAGACAGGAAGATGAATCTGAGAGCACTGTAGGTTGATATAGGGAGGCTAGAGGCAGCAGATTATCTGTACTAGGTTTGTTTTTTTTTTTTTTTTTAAGATTTTATTTCTTTATTTGAGAGAGAGTATGAGAGAGGGAGAGCACAAGTCAGGGCAGGGGTAGACTCCCCGATGAGCAGGGAGCCTGATGCAGGCCTCCATCCCAGGACCCTGGGGTCATGACTTGAGCCAAAGGCAGACGCTTAACCAACCGAGGCACCCAGGCACCCATATACTATTTTTAATGCCACTACTTTACAGTGATAAGAGCCTTGCTTTTTTAAGTACTTGCCCATGTACTTTACACATTTGATCTTTTTTTTTTTTTTTTTAATTTTTATTTATTTACGATAGTCACAGAGAGATAGAGAGAGAGGCAGAGACACAGGCAGAGGGAGAAGCAGGCTCCATGCACCGGGAGCCCGACGTGGGATTCGATCCCGGGTCTCCAGGATCGCGCCCTGGGCCAAAGGCAGGCGCCAAACCGCTGCGCCACCCAGGGATCCCTACACATTTGATCTTTACAGTTTCCTATGCGCTAGAGAAAAAAGATCTACCCATTTTACAGATAAAGAAATCAAGGCTCCAGGAGGTTGTGGCTTGGCAAATTATCAAACTGGAGCTGAAGCCCCAAACTCCTAATTGTCCTTCAAGGACTCTTGAATCACACCCAGATGCCTCAGCCACATCACAGTCATATCCAGGGCTAGGCCTGAGTCAGCATTAGTGGAAGACAGTCTAGTCCATAAAAGCTCTAGATGTTTAGGTCGTGATAGGGTCCCAACCAGGACCTGCCGGGGGTTTCCTGGTGCGGCGACAGAACAGGAGCCCTGGTCAACCAAGAGGTGAGGGTGCCAAGGTCTTTGCTCTCACCCCTTCCAGCACAGCACCCCCATTTCTGAGATTTTCCTCCTACTCCTTTCCCTTCTGCCTTTGCTTCCCGTCCTTCCTCAACCCCAAACTCACATTCACAGTCGTGAAAAGCAGGAAAATACATATTTTTAAGAAAGGAATTTGTTCTACCAATGGGGTTGGATTTGTAATCCTATTTCCTTGAGCCCAGTTAAAAGCCCTGATAATTCTTTGAACATCTTTCCACTTAGTCACCTAATTAGGATGGGTAAAGTTCCATAACTCAATTGCTTCACTTTTTGATTAAATTCAATTAACCGATTTACTGCTTTGTTCAATCTTGAATTTTTCCCATAGTCTCTCTACCTGCTAGTGCTACCAGCGTTTTATATATTTAAATGAGCTCCAGATGGATTCTGTATATCTCCCAGGGTTCTGTTGGACTCTTGGCCACACCTCCTACAAAGGCCATGCTAATGACCCAAAGACAGGGCTCTGCTCCCCCAAGGCCTGCGAGCTGGAGGAGAAGGAAACACCCAAACCCAAGGAATGTACTCAGCTCCTGTGGGGTAGGGCCCGGCTCCCGAGCTTCCCTGCAGTGTGTGTGTGGACTGCGAGCAGTAGGAGGGAAAAAGCACCAGGAACAAGAAAATTAACAATCAAAAAGCTAATGTGCATTACAAGGGAGGCAGCTCGGGTTTTCACGGTTTCCACGATTTATTCGGGCCTTTGCCACAACCGGCATGGTTCCAGAACGACCACCAGGGTGCAGGAGTGTGCCAACGCCGGATGCTTCAGTCTGGGGGATTAGATTTCAGAGAAGTTCCTCACAGAGGAGTTTCTGTTCAGATTTTGCAGATTAAGGGACCAAGGCCGAGTGAGGCCTACAGTAGGCAACCTAGCCTCAAGGTGGTAGCGGCAGGATTTGAACACTAAACACTAAAAGAGCCACCCAAGAGGCTCTTTTAGAACTCACCTGACCTTGTAGCTATGATTTCTGCATTTCCCCCCTTACAAAGCAGACTTTTAGAAAGTTTTTAAAACATATTTTATTTATTTATTCATAAGAGACACACAGAGAGACACAGAGACCCAGGCAGAGGGAGAAGCAGGCTCCCTGCAGGGAGCCCAACATGGGACCGATCCCAGGACCCCGGGGTCACTCCCTGGGCCCAAGGCAGATGCTCAACTGATCAGCCACCCAGGCATCCCGAGTCAATTTTTTTTTTTAATTTTTTATTTATTTATGATAGTCACAGAGAGAGAGAGAGAGGCAGAGACACAGGCGGAGGGAGAAGCAGGCTCCATGCGCCGGGAGCCTGATGTGGGATTCGATCCCGGGTCTCCAGGATCGCGCCCTGGGCCAAAGGCAGGCGCCAAACCGCTGCGCCACCCAGGGATCCCCCAAGTCAATTTTTTTTTTAAAGAAAAATCTTTCATTCTAAGTAATCTCTACACCCAATGTGGTGCTAGAACTCACAACCCTGAGATCAAGAGTTGCATCCAGCCCAGCGTATACCCCAAGTACATCAATTTTATTTTATTTTATTTTTTTAGATTTTATTTATTTATTTGACACACACACAGAGAGAGAGAGAGCACAAGTAGAGGGAGCAGCAGGCCGAGTGAGGGAGAGAAGCAGACTCCCCACTGAGCAGCAGCCCAATGCAGGGCTTGATCCCACCAACTGAGCCACCCAGGCGCTCCTCAAGTGCATCTATTTTATTTTATTCATGAGAGACACAGAGAGAGGCAGGGACACAGGCAGAGGGAGAAGCAGGCTCTCCAAAGGGAGCCCCATGCAGGACTCGATCCCAGATCCCGGGATCATGCCCTAAACTGAAGGCAAATGTTCAACTGCTGAGCCACTCAGGCGTCCCTCTTTTTGAATATATCTAGAGTCTTCTAGTTCCTTTGGATTTCTGTATGAATTTTGGAATCTTTCCATCAATTTCTACTAAAAAATTCTTGCTAGGATTTTGATTGGGATTGCATTGAATCTATAGATCAATTTGGTAAGATGCAGTATCATAGCAGTATGAGCTTTCTAATCCATGAACATGGTGTATTTCTCCATTGATATGGGTCTTTAATTTCTCTTAGCAGTTTTGTAGGTTTTAGTATAGGGCTCTTGTGCATCCCTCATTATATTCATTTCTAGATATTTGGTGTTTTTATATTATTATAAGTTCCATTTTTAAGATTTTTCACTTTCTAATTGTAAAGCATATAAAAATACAGTTAATTTTTGCATATTGATCTTCTATCTAGCAATTTTACTTAATCTATTTATGAATTCTAATAATTCATTTGCGGATTCTTTTTTATTTTCTACATATATTATCATATCATCTGTGAATAATGACACTTTTAGTTCTTTATTTCTCATTTTTATTCCTCTGTTCTTATGCTGTATAGTAATTGCTAGAACCTCTGGTACAATATTAAATATTGGTGGTGACAACACCACCAATTAGTCATTTTTCTTTTTTTAAATCTTTTTTTAAAGATTTTATTTATTTATTCATGAGAGAGGCAGAGACACAGGCAGAGGGTGAAGTAGGCTCCATGCAGGGAGCCCGACGTGGGACTTGATCTGGGAACTTCAGGCTCTGGTCCTGAGCTGAAGGCAGATGCTCAGCAGCTGAGCCACACAGGCATCCCTAATTTTTCTTTTTTGATATCAGGGCATCGTAAAACAGATTGGAAAAAATTCTCTTTTACTCTTTGAAAGTATTTGAGCAATATTTTTATTGTATCTTTCTTAAATATTTTGAGTAACTCACCAATGAAGCCATCTAGACTGGGAATTTTCTTTGTGAGAAGATTTTATTTTTAATTTTATTCTTAAAGATTTTATTTATTTATATGAGATAGAGAACGAGTAGTGGGGAGGGGCAGAGAGAGAGAGAGAGAGAGAGAGAAGATTCCACACTGAGCAGGAAGCCCGATGCTGGGATAGATCCCAGGACCCAGGAATCATGACCTGAGCCAAAGGCAGACGCTTAACTGACTGAGCCACCCAGGCACCCCCTGTGGGAAGATTTTAATTACAGATTTAATTTATATGACTATTCAGATTTTTTTCTTTCTGCTGTACCAGTTTCATTTATTTGTATTTTTTAAGGACTTTGCTAATTTCAGCTAAATTATTAAATCTATTGTACAAAGATAGTTATATCATCTTACTACCTTTCGAATGTTGTAGGATCTGTAGCAATATTCTTTTTTTGTTGTTTTAGATTTTATTTATTTATTTGTGAGAGACACAGGGAGAGAGAAGCAGAGACACAGGCAGAGGGAGACGCAGGCTTCATGCAGGGAGCCCGACGTGGGACTCGATCCCGGGACCCCGGGGTCACACCCTGGGCGGAAGGCAGATGCTCAACTGCTGAGCCACCCGTGCTACCCCTGTAGCAATATTCTTATTTATATTCCTGATATTGATAATTTGTGGGTTTTCTCCTAATGAGTCTTGCTAAAAAACTTCTTACATGAAATTTTTGTTTTAGAATAATTTTAGATTTATAGAAAAGTTGTGGAGACAGCATAGAAAGTTCTCATACCCTTCCCAATTTGTCAAAACTAAGAAACTGACAGTGGCATATTACTATTAGCTAAACTCTAGACACTCATATTTCACCAGATTCTGTCATTAATGACCTTTGTCTTTTTTGGAAATCAAACCAGGGTAATATGTTGTGTTTAATTATTAGTTTCTTAGTCTTTCTTTGTTTTTCATGACCAGGAGGTCTTGAGGAGTATTTATAGAATGTCCCTCAAGTTGGGTTTGTCTTCTGTTTTTCTCATGATTAGACTAAAGTTATGGGCTTTTGGAAAGAACACCACGGAGATGAAGTGCCCATCTCATCACATCATCTCAGCGGGTGCATAATATCCACATGACACGCCTGGTGATGTTAGTCTTGATCACTTGGTTAAAGCAATACCCGCTATATCTCTCCACTGTAAAGTTGCTACTTTTCCCTCTCCATATTAAAAAAAACAAAACAAAACAAAAAACAACCAAGTGGGGATGGGAGGAGGCTGAGTTTTGCCTGTTAGAGTGGGAGATATCTACATACATTATTTAGAATCTTTCTGTAGGGAATATTTGTCTCTCCTTCATTTATTTATTTATTTACTCAGTCATTTCCTTATGTTAGCGTAGATGGATCCAGAGCAAAGCAGTAAATAGTCAGTACTACTATTTCCAAGTAGTATAGACAGGCAGCTGACTGGCACCAAGGCTCAAGCCAATAGTACTTGTTTCCTAGTTTCTTTGAGATTCTGAGGCTCAGAGTCGGGACTAAAGTGTCTTTTGGATGACTGGACCTGTGAGGGACTGAGATAGGCTGATGTCGGTGTCACCCAGCTTCAGGATCAAGAATGGAAAGAGGCCACTGTGAAGATTTGTATTATGTGGCAAATGCATGGTTGACACAGGAACAGAAACTCTTTCATCTTTCAGGAGTACAGTGAGAAAAATGAAGACACAGAAAAGAGCACATGTTATACTCGTGACACTCTTTTTGTAACCCCCCAAATATGGGAAGGAGCACCTCAGCCCTGTACTCACCAGAGTTGTTCAGGACTCAGGTCTCCGGGATACTGAGGAGAATCAAGAACAGTGGAAGGGGACACCTGGTGGCTCAGTGCTTCAGCATCTCCCTTCAGCTCAGGGCGTGACCTGAGGTCCTGGGATGGAGTCCCACATCCGGCTCCCCGCAGGGAGCCTGCTTCTCCTTCTGCCTGTGTCTCTGCCTCTGTCTCTGTGTCTCTCATGAATAAATAAATAAATAAAATCTTTGAGAAAAAGAAGAGCAGTGGAAGGCTGAGGAGAGGGAAGTGAAGACAAGTAATTATAAACGGCAACCAACGAGAAGAAAAATAACTGTATGTATCCCCAGAGCCACGTACTGCCTGGCACATAGCAGAGCTCACTAAATACCTACTGAATAAATGAATGTCTCAGGATCCGTGAGATCCATTTCCTCATTGTACAGCAGTGAGGGGCATGGAACAAAGAGTTAGGTGTTTCTGGGCATTTGGACTTGGTACAAGCCCCAAGCAAATGAATGACTATTATGAAAAGTTAAACGAAACTAAAATGTCTATGTTGTTGAAATCATAGGGAAGACACTGAGCTAATTCCCTGATTAGGACATCAGATTTGAGGATGTGACAGTGAGGTGATGAAGCTCGCTTGCTTGCTTGCTTGCTTGCTTGCTTGCTTTCCCTCTCTCTTTCTTTTTTTTTTTTTTTTTTTAAGCTCCAGTTGACTGATACCAAGAAACTTGTGGGCAGTCCTCCAGCAGAGCACCCCTTGTCATGCTTGGTAACTTCTAACCTTCTAACTTCTAACAGGCAGAGGGGAATTCCAACCCATTTTAGGGGCATTAAGAGAGAGGTTTCTGGTCACTATCCATTAGGTAAATCCTGGGATCATGAAAAGAATGGTAGAGCTCAGACACACCAGTCTAAGGGTTACTGGGCCAAAATTGGCTAAAAGCTTCACAGGCAACAAACAAAAAACCCATATAAGTGTTCTCAAAAACCCAGAAACTCACAGTTATACACAAGATAAAGCGTGTAGCAGAAGCTAAAGCTGCTTCATGATCATCTTTGGGTTATCAGCAAACCAGGCATCTTTATACCACTTCATTTCTTACCTAAGCTGACCCTTCAAATTTTCCTAATTTTGTTTTTTAAATTAATATTTTAGGGGCGCCTGGGTGCCTCAGCGGTGGAGCATCTGCCTTTCGGCCCAGGACGTGATCCGGGTCCTGGGATCGAGTCCCACGTCAGGCTCCCTGTATGGAGCCTGCTTCTCCCTCTGCCTGTGTCTCTGCCTCTCTCTGTGTCTCTCATGAATAAATAAACTCTTTTTTAAAAATAAAATTAAATTAGTATTTTATTTATAAATAGTTATAATAGTTGCTTGCTTCATTCACAAGGTCAGAACCATGGAAGGTTGGATTTGCAGAGCACTACCCTGCAGAGCAGAGCACCTCCTGCTTTTGTAGGTGGGGAAGGCGAAGTCCAGGAGAGCAATGTATGGATTCAAGGGGACCCATGAGTTAGAAGCCACACTGGGACTACAGCCTCAGCTATAACTCCCTGTCTAAAACTCTTGCCCTGCTGCTGCTCCTCTGCCATGAGTAACCTCGGAAGAGATTCAACAGCCAGACCCGAGACTGTCCTGCTTTCCTACTATCAGTGCTCAGGAACTGAGGTGGAAAACTTTAACATTAAAAGGTTATGTTAAAAAAAAAAAAAAGTCATTTGTGTAGAAAAGAATAGCTTGGGCTTGGGAAGAAGACTATGTCCCATGAAAGGTAGAAATTGTTAGTCATTGAGGACTCAAGGGAGCAGGATCATCCAAACAGCAACCCTCCCTCATTTGATACAAGCCCCCAGAAGAGACCACACTCAGTCACCTCACAGGAGGTGATGAGCAAGCATCATCATTCACCACCAGAAACTAAGCAGGATCTAGAATTTAATATTGAAACCCAGTAATATGAGAACCTAGTAGTTTCAGCTAGCAACTCAAACTTAAGTTGTCCTCTAAAAATGAGCAAACCTTATGGACATGAAAGTTCAGGCATCACTTGAGTCTTAACAAACGAGCCATGACAGTCACCATCTTGGTTACCAAGCAACAGAAATACATCTCCCTAAATGACTCAGTGATTAAAACTACGAACAAAATACAAAAATAAACAGTAAGAAGTCCAACATTTTGCAAGGGTATAGAGACTTACATTTATGGGGCAAATAAATCAATGGAGAGCTAAGCCCCCCAAAAGAAGCAAAATTTGATCTTGAGCTCAAAAAATAGACCCAAAGAGAGCACCTAAAAATGTAAGAAAAGGGAGGTGAGTGGGTTCAAACTGGTGGGGAAAGATTAAATAAATCAGGAAGGGAAAAGATGATAAAATCTGAAAAAACAAACAAACAAACAAACAAACAGAATTCAATGCCAGCCAGCAGAGGCTGAGCTCAAATAAAGTATCAGCAATATTCTTCCTTTGGGGGCTGAGAAACTGTACCTGTCTACAGGGTCTTAAATGCCAAAAAAGGGGAGAGTACTCAAGTTAATAGCCATCCGAAGAAAATAAAATTGAGTCGTTAAGAGATTTCACCATTTGTCTGAATTAACTTAGAAAGTACTAAGTGGTTCTACCTCTTAGGGGAGGGCGGTGGGGTGTAGGATGCCCCACAATTCAGAGAAAGCTGAACAGTTGCCGGAAATCCTCTCCCCTCGAGAACCTGAATAAAAGTACCAGCAGCCAAAAGTAGACAAAGTATATTTTATTTTATTTTTTATAATGTGAGCATTTTTTAAAAAAGATTTTATTTATTTATTTGACAGAGAGAGAGAGAGAGAGCACAAGCAGGGGGAGCGGCAGGTGGAAGGAGAGGGAGAAGCAGGGAGCCCAGTGCGGGGCTCCATCCCAGGATCATGACCTGAGTGAAGGCAGGTGCTTATCCGGCCTGAGCCACCACCCAGGTGCCACCCAGGTGCCCCCAGACAAAGTATATTTTAAAGAATCTGTGCCTTCATTCCTTTCATGTACATGATTCTATTCCAGGAGTGACTTCACAAATAACCAGTCTCTCCGTGGTGAACACACTATGCAAACAGTCCTTTTTTTTTTTTTTTTTTTTTTAATTTATGATAGTCAGAGAGAGAGAGAGAGAGAGGGAGAGAGGCAGAGAGAGAAGCAGGCTCCGTGCACCGGGAGCCAGACGTGGGATTCGATCCCGGGTCTCCAGGATCACGCCCTGGGCCAAAGGCAGGCGCCAAACCGCTGCGCCACCCAGGGATCCCAGTACTTTTGTTTTTTAAAGCAACTATCTTTATGAAATCCAAGATCTTTATTTTCTTCCCCTTCTAAGTTTTTTTTTTTAGTTATCAGTTTGTCCTATGCACTATTTCCTATCTCCACTGCACTATTTCCTATTACCGTGCCTTTTGTATTTCCACTGTTCTGTTAAACTTTTATCCTTTAATATTTATAAAATGGTGATATACCTTCTTTTCTTTTCTTTTCTTTTTTTTAAGATTTTATTTATTTATTCATGAGAGACACAAAGAGAGAGAGAGAGGCAGAGACCCAGGCAGAGGGAGAAGCAGGCTCCATGCAGGAAGCCCGATGTGGGACTCGATCCTGGGATATCCCGGGGCCCCAGGATCACGACCTGGGCCAAAGGCAGATGCTCACCCGCCGAGCCACCCACGCATCTCAAGTGCATTCTTTTTTCCATTTTTGGACCCTCTTTTTTCTCCCCTTCACATATAATTTCTTCATCAGTCTAACCTCATACAATATCCAATTGGCATTATAATCCATATGAAATTGGAACTTAGGTAAAGGTCTCTGTGTCCACCTTATCTCGGGCAACTGCTTTGCCTAGATCCGTTAGACACATTGATCTTGCTCAACAATTTGTCACACGAGCTGCAGTGTGTTTTCATTTCTACCCAATCCACACAACCTTAAACCTTTTTTTTTTTTTTTAACATCATAATCATTTAAGCTTTCAATCCCTGGACTATATCTATACAGTATTTCTTTTTTTTTTTTAAAGATTTTATTTATTTATTCATGAGAGACACAGAGAAAGAGAGAGAGAGAGAGGCAGAGACACAGGCAGAGGGAGAAGCAGGTTCCATGAAGGGAGCCCGATGTGGGACTCAATCCCGGGTCTCCAGGGTTACACCCTGGGCCGAAGGCAGCCCTAAACCGTTGAGCCACCTGGGCTGCCCTATATAGCATTTCTCTCTCTCTTTCTCTCTCTCTTTCCCTATATAGTATTTCTCTTTTTTTTTCTCTCTCTCTCTCCCTTTATTTCTTTCTTTCTTCAGTAGTCTCCACGCTCAGTGCAGAGCCCAGTGTGGGACTTGAACTCACAACCCTGAGATCGAGACCTGAGTTGAGGGCAGACCTGGTGGCTCAGCAGGTTAGCACCTGCCTTTGGTCTAGTGCGTGATCCTGGAGACCCGGAATCGAGTCCCACATCGGGCTCCCTGCATGGAGCCTGCTTCTCCCTCTGCCTGTGTCTCTGCCTCTCTCTATCTCTCATGAATAAATAAATAAAATCTTGAAAAAAAAAAAAAAAAGGCCTGAGCTGAGAGCAGAGTCAGATGCTTAATCTACTGGGCCACTCAAGTACCCCTACGTTTTCCTTTCTTAATGAACTACTTGCGTTTATTTGTTTCAATTAATGCGTTAGTAGAATTTGTAGCCATTTTTGCAATTAATGACAGTTTTTTGTTTCAATAGCAAAAAAGGGAAAGAAAACTTAACTTGGTCTTTGTCACAGTGCTGCCCACTCCCAAGGAGAGCCGGCTGAGAGAGCCAGGCGCCTCCCTCTGCAGACCTTCTGCACTTCAGGTTGTCCCTTGATAGGAACATCAGGCCTTTTCTCTGGGATATGATACATATTGCACAATAGCCGATAATCTTTCGGAACTGTCAGCCCAGAAGATAATTTAAATACCGTTGGAGTTTCTGGTAAAGAAGAGTAGAATGAGGTAGAAAAACATTCTCTTTAGAAACCAAGTTGCGTGTAACAAAAAAAGAAAGCAAAATGATGCTGGCAGTCAGGATGTCTGTGTCTCTGCCTCGTCATCACATCCCAGGCAGCCAATACTTGGCCTGTTAGGAAAACTGCAGGACGTGCAGTTGGGGGATTACAAACTTAGTCATATTTCAAGGGGAAAGTATGACAATTTTTAAAAGTTAGAAAAAAGTCAGAGGGAGTTTCCTTTTCTAATCGACTGTTATGATCATGGTGGAA
This sequence comes from Vulpes vulpes, assembly GCF_048418805.1. Classification (NCBI taxonomy): domain Eukaryota; kingdom Metazoa; phylum Chordata; class Mammalia; order Carnivora; family Canidae; genus Vulpes; species Vulpes vulpes. The sequence goes on along the minus strand of NC_132780.1, from coordinate 127,127,764 downwards.
TTTTTGTTGTTTTTATCTCTTTCGGAGGAAGGATGTTCTGTGATGTGAAGCACAGGCGGTAGAGGAAGATAATGTTTAAAAAATCTAGTTCAGGAAAGTCAGGGTTGGCTTGAACATTTAAGAGAAGCTTCTCACATCATCTCTCAAAGTCTTAGGGGAGGTGGTATTAGCAGACCCCACTTTGAGAACAGCCTTTCCCCCAGATCTCCAAAAAACGTGATCTAAGAGGAGGGCTTGGAAGGTACATGGCCAAAGCAGATTTTAATGGGAATAAAACTGGACTGGCTTTGTGAAGAATTGAACCAAAAAGCTGACCAGTGAAAAAGCCAGGTGAGGATAGGCTATTTTGCTAAGTGATAAGTTATCTGATGATACAAATAAAAAAATAAATGTATGTGTATGGCCACCTGCTAGGACCACCTCTTTACCTCCAGGGCCAGGCTGTTATTTCAGCTAAATCTCATCAAGTATCTCATAGTTGGCTAAGATGCTCACGGCAGCAAAACAAAACAGAATCCGATCCTTTCCAACATTGCAAAACATTGGGGATGAAGTCTCACAGACATGAGGGCACTGAGGCAGGGGGTAGGTGCAGGTCTTTGGCAGCATCTCCCCACACACATTTCTTTATTCTTTTTAAGATCTTCTTTGTTGGCTACTCTGTTGGTTTTCGAAAAGGTCCTTTTCATAGAGAGAGATTATTTTCTGGATCCTGGTTGATGTGAGATGCAGCTGACATCTGGGATGTGCCTTTTCCTTTACGTCTCCAGGAAAAGGCGAGCGGTGTTTCCTCCTGGGGACTGGTAGCCCCGACCTAGCCAGAGGATCTTCCTATTTCTTCCTCTTTTCCCCATTTTTAAAAATTTCTAACTTGCATTTTGCAGCATTGGTAAGACAACAGGAAGCTTGGGGCTTCCTCTCCAGGGCATTCAGCTAAAGGGATGTGCTTACCGCATCGATAACAGTAGCCCAGTAGCCGGAAAAGAAAGAAACACACCCACCCTCCAGAAAGCATGACCCTCCTGCTCACTCTCTGTGCCCTCCCCAAGTTTGGCCCTACTTCTCCCTTGAAGGCCTTTGGGGTTGCACTTTTCAGGCCAGTCCAGTGTTCAAGCCAATTTTACCTCCACTTAAATTTGGCTTGGCCAAGTACCTTCCCCAAGCCCTCCTCTTAGATAATGTTTTTTGGAGATCTGTGGGAAAGGCATTAGCAGATCTGAACTGTGATCTGGATTTGGATCTGTGATCAGTTTGGATCTGCTAATGCCCCTTCCCCTAAGGCTTTGAGATGATACAAGAAGCTTCTCTCAGTCTCAGCGACATGCGGGGCGGGGGCGGGGGATGGCCTCAAGTAAGTAGTGGTTAATCATTGTGACACAGACTCAGCTGGCATCAATGCTGCTGTGCGGGGTCTTGTACGTACAATGGTTGGTGTTGCCCTTTATCAGCTACACACTCTTGAAATAAGCAAAGAGAGAGACTGTCATGTCCTGGGATAAGAGTTTTATTTTTTATTTTATTTTTTAAAGATTTTATTTATTCATGAGAGACAGAGAGAGAAAAGGAGGCAGAGGCAGGGAGAAGCCGGCTCCCCATGGAGCAGGGAGCCCGAAGCAGGGCTCGACCCCCGGACCTGAGCCCAAGGCAGCTGCTTAACCAACTGAGCCACCCAGGGGCCCTGATAAGAGTTTTAAATATGACAGGGGTTTGGAATCTAGTTTTCCATATTTCCCACATTAAGAGACCTGAGGGCAGCCGGGGTGCAGGCCGAGCCCTGAGGAATATCCACCGACCGAGGGCGGCGGGAGGCTGCTGAGGACATCATCACACTGACAGGGAAATGGGAGGATTGGGAAAGTGGGAAAGCCCCACGCAGCTCTTGGGACCAGGCACTAAGGAGAGTTTGAGGAGTCCTGAGAAGTACAGGGCGAGCCTCCAGCGGGAGGTGAAGGACTGCGTGTGGCAGTTCCCCTCTGCATGTTCTTTATTTTTTTAAAAGATTTTACTTATTTGGGGGGGAGGGAAGGGCAGAGGGAGAGGGAGAAGCAAGGCGCCCCCTGAGCAGGGAGCCCTATTCAGGGCTCCATCCCAGGGCCCCGGGATCATGACCTGGGCCAGAGGCAGATGCAAGACCCACTGGGCCCCCCAGGCCCCCCCACCCCCCGTTGGTCTTTTCTGGGGTTTGGTGGCCCTTGTCACCACGCTTGGTAGCGCTGGGATCAAGAGCTGCGTGAGCTCCCAGAGACCTCCAGGAGGGAGGACGCGCTCCCCTGGGCCCCCTGCGAGCCCCCAGCCGATGGCCTGGTCCTGTGGGGCCACCCGTGGGGTGCTGTCCACAGACGGTGTGTGGACTTGACAGTCAACCTGCCAGAGCTCTTCTCTCCCCCTAATGACTTGGGCCAATCTGAAGGCTCTCAGCCTGAGCTTTTCCCAAATTAAGTGAAATTCTCCATATAAAAGCTTAGTCCAAAACTAAATGCTTAGTAACTGATGATAAGGTTGGAGTAAAAAATAACCTAGTTAGTGAGGAGTATTTTCCTTTTTCTTTTCTTTACCACACTTTTTTGGGACGCCTGGGTGGCTCAGCGGTTGAGCGTCTGCCTTCAGCCCAGGGCGTGACCCCGGGGTCCTGGGATCAAGTCCTGTGTCGGGCTCCCCGCATGGAGCCTGCTCCTCACTCTGCCTGTGTCTCTGCCTCTCTCTGTGTCTCTCATGAATAAATAAATAAGTCTTTAAAAACAAAAACAAAACAGCCACCGTTTTCCCTAGCCCTGTTGCCTGTTTTCGTTGGTGCCATGCCATCACAATACCCATACTTTTAACATATCCTATTTATGTATTTATTTAGTGCAAGCAGGAGGATTTGGGGAAGGGGCAGAGGGAGAAGGAGAGAGAGAACCTCAAGCAGACTCCACACTCAGCGCAGACCAGAGAGCTCAAGATCATGACCTGAGCCGAAATCAAGAGTCAGACCTTAACCGACTGAGCCACCCAGGCACCCCACGATACCCACACTTTTTAAAAGAGGGTCACCACACCTGAGAACATCTCCCTCTCCAATTTGGGTCACATCTGAATATATCTGTAATATGATGAGGGGTACCATCTTCCTCATGCCCATTCACAATGGACCACAGAGACAACCATGTCCTGGGCACTTGCCTCTGTACCTCTGGCTGGATCCTTACCCTTCTGTGGTTTTCCGACACAAGTACCGAGACTTCTCTGGTTCAGAATTACTAAACAAGTGGCCAACTGCCTTGCTCAGGGTCCCAACAGGAAACAGATGGTGAATGTGGGAATCATATTAACCCAAGGATGGCTCGAGGAGGATTTAGGAGACTGTGTATAAAGGGATGGGCAGGGAAAGGCAAACCACAGGCCTGATGCAATGACCTGGGGCTGGTAATGACGGAGCTGTTAGCCTTCTTTAGTGGCTCCTGGAACCTCGAGGCAGAGGTTTGTGTAGAAAGGGGCACCTTAAGGGGAGTGTGAACTTTGGTTGTAAGTGCCGCCAATTTGAGACAAATCTAGAGGGAGCAGTGGGAGAAAAATACACCCTGACCTCACCACCCTTCTTCCCTCTGGTCTGCCAAGGGCCCTTCTTAGCCAGTTACAATTGGAAACCAGAGAGTAACGGGGCCTATTGAGGTCAGCCTCCTGGAGCAGGACAGAAGCGTGGAGAGTGGATCTGTGGGGGTAAATGGAAGATACTTGGTACTTGGAACAAAAGTGGGCCCTGTATGGATCTGTGAAGACAAAAGATGACCAGTGATATGAAACAAGGATTATAGTTTATCCTTTTTTTTTTAAGATTTTATTTATTTATTCATGAGAGGCACAGAGAGAGACACAGGCAGAGACACAGGCAGAGGGAGAAGCAGGCTCCATGTAAGGAGCCTGATGTGGGACTTGATCCCGGGTCTCCAGGATCAGGCCCTGGGCTGAAAGCGGCACTAAACCGCTGAGCCACCTGGGCTGTCCTAGCCTTTTTTTTTTTTTTTCCAACAGGGGCCTTAAAAAAAATCAGTTGACCCTAGTAACCTATTTTGGACCTCCAGGAAAATCTTAACTCTTGTTTTAGGACTGGATTTTCAAAATCTGGATTATTATCACTCAGGTTAACAGTTCAATCGCTGACATTATTTTTGATTCTGAATATCCTGGCATGTGGCAACTGGAGGTGGCCTCCACTTCCCACCCACTGAGGAAGAACCACTTGCTGCCCACTCTGGCTGTCCGGGAGGCCTTAGGCAGACACCATCTGGTCCTGCCAGGGAACCTGAAACAGGCTGTGTGGGTCCTTGTGCCTGTGGCCTGCTCAGAGTGGATGGTAGAGTGCACTCTTCTCCTGTAGGCGGAGGGAGGGGTGGGCAAAGGAGGACAAAGGTACAGAATTTGCTGGTGAATCATAGCTCAGGACTGGATGCAGAAATCCACCTGCTGCTCTCATTCTTTTCACCATACTGAAAGAAACCTAGGCAATCACCTTTGGACTCTTGTGACAGACGATCAATTTAGGAAACAGCCTAAATTGACAGCCTTCCACAGTCACTGCCACAGACGGGCTCTGTCCCAACATCTTTGCAATTTGCCACTCTGCAAGGCTAGGCCCTAAGCACAGGTGGAGTGGGTGGTGAGCTACACGCTGTGACCTGAGTGGTTCTGAAAGGCCTGCCCACCCCAGACTACCTCCCTTGCTGGCGTGAGGGTGTGTCTCAAGTTCCCATCACTCGAGTCCCTCCTCTAGGCTAAGAATGTGCTTCCAGGAGTCCTCTGCTAATGCACATGCTGCCTGAAAGGGTGTGCTGCACATTTGTCTTTCTTTTTGCCTTCTCAACATTGAACTTCCCTTCCTGTTTTAAGAACTCCACCCCTTGTAAGTATTTATAGGAAGCAGAACCCATTTTCTACTGCCAGGGCAGGGGCACATGACCTAGGGTCAACTGACCGGGTCCACTTGCCCCAGACTGTGTGTCAGGAGCTAGTGATACAAGACGGCAGAATTTGGGAGGCCATTTATTTTGGCAGTGGGTGGCAGCAGCGACAGTGGCCCTGTCCAGAGCTGTCCACGGCACAGGGCAAACTGTGGTGTCCAGCAAGAAGGGGGTGGCTGCGGTCACGTCCTCATGATTATCGTCTATGGGATGATTTGGGCTGCGGTCCCAGCTGCTGGGTAGCATCCTGGCTCCTGCCCGTTTCCCAGCTCTCTTCCTCAGCCTTCCTGGAGAGTCTGGAGCTTCTCACTAGCCTTTTACTAAAGCCTCACGCTGCCTAAGAGTCATCCTCAGTTTCAAGAACCTAAGACCGTTATCTCTACGAGGGGGGGCAGGGGAGAGGCACAAATTAACTCAAGAGAAGCCATAAATGTACAAACCACACATAGATTCGTTTGTCGAATTAGCTAGTTGTCACCTCGGGAAACAGCAGGACCCCAGAAAAGTGTGTTTGTGTTGATGGGGACAGAGGCTCAGGGGAGTCAGGTCTTTTGGGCACAGGCTGACGGGGTCGCCCAGAGTGACACTGGACAGAGGCTCCAAGGGAACCCGAGGGACGTGCAAGGCCCAGGGCCAGGGCAGCGCTGGCCGGGGAGAGCCGCGTGGGCAGGAGGGGTGCAGGGTGGGCCTCGCGGAGTGGCCCTTCTGCCCTTGCAGGACAGCCCAGGGAAGTTTCTGTTTTGTCAAATTAAGACCACTGTTCATCTCTCTGATTTGCCTAAACATTTCTGCTGACATCTAGTCTCCATGGTAATGGTAACAGCCTGTGGGCTTCCCTTCCCCACCCCGCTCTCCCCTCCCCCCACGCTCCCCCTGCAATCGCCCCTCTCTGGGTTGAGAAACAAGGATAGAAAGTGCAAGGCCAGCAGAGATTGAGCTACCCAAAGGGCAAGGCCTGTGTCTTCGTCGCCTTTCCCCAAGGAGCTCAGCAATTGCTCTCTACTCACCGTGGAAGGAGAAGGAAAGCAGGGATGTCCTGGGGGCGGCTGCTCAGCCTCGGGGGAGTTGTGGTTTTGGGGAACAGTGGGGGTACACAGGTTAGCAGAAGCCACTCCTTCCTCCACCGCTCTTTCCTTTCCCTCAGAACAACGACTGTGCCTGGTGCTCAGTTCCTTGCATGAATAATCTCAGGGTCGGGTTATCTTAACTTTTCCATGCGCTGGGGGGGGGGGGGCGGGGGAGGGGCGGTGAGACTGCAGGTGTGAGCGCAGGGCACTCCGAGAGGGCGGTGCCCGAGGCCACTCAGGCTGCACTTGGCAACGCGGGCAGTGACAGGAGGCCACCGGAGGCCAGGAGGACTCTCATCTCGGTGCTCCTGCCCTGCTCTGCATTTGTCATCCTTGGTGACCCCTCAGGGCACTGTCTCTCATCTCCACAGGACATGCTCTTGGAGTGGTTCTTGCCCTAGGATGGCTCCAAACTGCCCCCCTTGAAGGAAGGGAAGGGAAGAAAGAAGGAAGGGAAGGAAGGGAAGGGAGGGAGGGAGGGAGGCAGCCCGAGTGGCTCAGTGGTTGAGCGTCTGCCTTTGGCTCTGGATGTGACCCGGGGTCCTGAGATCGAGTCCCACATTCCCCCCCCCCCCCCCGGAACGGAGCCTGCTTGTCCCTCTGCCTGTGTCTCTGCCTCTCTGTGTCTCTCGTGAGTAAATAAATAAAATCTTTATATAAAAGAAAAACATCTGGAAGACGATGAAGATCAGAGAAGTTAAGCAATTTACCATATAAGGGCCTCTGAAGACACGCAGAATCCGAGCTCTCTGTTACTATACGGGACGGGCGGTTTCTATTTCTAGGTTTACCATGTTAGCGGTCTGTGACTGTGGGCAACTTAACATCCCTAAACCTCAGTTTCCTCATCTGTAAAATACGGTCTAGGGGTGCCTGGGTGGCTCAGGGCGTGATCCCGGAGTCCCTGGATCGAGTCCCGCGTTGGGCTCCCTGCGTGGAGCCTGCTTCTCCCTCTGCCTGTGTCTGTCTCTCAGTGTGTGTGTCTCTCGTGATCTAACAAAATTTTTTTCAAAAGAAAAAAACACGAGCCGAGTTTCATTTAAAAAACATTTATGGAGAGACGTTGTTTTATCGTCGCGGGGCGCCGCTTAATAAATATTTTCCCAGTGCGGGAGGGCGCGCCCGGATACCACCAGCGTTGGCGACGTCGGAGGCTTCAACTTCCACCTCGGCTCCACCCCGGTTCGCGGGGCCTGTCGCCTGCACCGGTCGGTCGCCGGGCCGGGCCGGCTCAGTAGACGGACGGCCAGCGGCAGCGGCTCTTGATGAGGCGCAGCAGGGGCTCCCTGAAGGTGAGGGAGAGCACGGCGCCGGCCACGAGCAGCGTAAGGCCGCTGGGGAGGACGAGCACCAGGTACAGCAGGCCCGTGTCCACGCGCTCCCAGCGGCAGTCGCGGGGCGGGCCGCCGGGCAGCTCGGCGAGGCGCAGCACCTTGGAGGACAGGCTGCAGGTGACGGCGGCCAGGTCGGCGACGGCGTGCAGGCGCTGCAGCGCGGCCCAGCCGTCCAGGCCGCAGCAGTCGTAGGGGTTCTGGCTGAGGTAGACGGTGCGCAGGCCCCGCGCCAGCGGCTCGGCCACCGCGCTCCGCGGCAGCGCCGTGAGGCGGTTCCCGCGCAGGTCGAGGCGCCGCAGGGCCGGGCCGCCGCCGAGCCGCGGGAAGGCGCGCAGCGCGTTCCCCGACAGGTCGAGGTCCCGGAGGCGCCCGAAGCCCGTCAGGTCCAGCTCCGGGAGGCCGCGGCCCAGGCCCACGTTCCTGAGCGCCAGCACCTGGAGGGTGGCGGCCACGGCCCGCAGCGCGCCCACGGAGCCGTTGAGCACGCCGCGGTTGCCCGACAGGTCTAGGTGCGTGAGCGCCGTGCCCTGCAGTGCGCGCTCCTGCAGCGGCGGCAGCCCGCAGCCCTCCAGCGCCAGGCTCCGCAGCGACGCCGCGTGGCGCAGGTCCACGCAGGCCGCGCGGCCGCGGGGCGCGGGGCACAGCGCGATGCGGTTGTGGCTCAGGTCCACGGCGCTGAGGTTGGCGGCAGCGGCGAAGAGGCCGGCGGGGACGCCCGCGAGCCGGTTGGAGCTGAGGTTGAAGGCGCGGAGGCCCGGCAGGCGGCCGCGAAGGCCCGGCGCCACACGCAGCTCGGCCAGCAGGTTGTGGCTCAGGTCCAGCTCCGCGAGCGCCGCGGGCGGCTCGCGCGGCCGGAAGTGCAGCGACGCCAGGCAGTTCCGGCGGAGGCTGAGGCGCGCCAGGGCCGGCATGGCGCGCAGGAAACCGTCGGGCAGGTACCGGAAGCGGTTGTGGCTCAGGTCGAGCACGCGCAGCTCGCCCAGGTCGCCGGCCGCCGCCTCGTCCCACAGGCGCACGGTGCGCACGCGCGTCTCGTTGCCGTCCAGCAGGACGAACCGCGCCACGGCCTCGCGCGGCGCCGACGCGTTGTCCAGGCGCGCGTAGAAGCCCAGCAGGTTGTCGCGCAGCAGCAGCGTGCGCAGGCGGCCGCAGCCGGGCAGCAGCGGGAAGAAGAGCAGCTGGTTGTGCGACAGGTCGAGCGTCTCGAGCTGGAAGGCCGCGCCGCCCGCCGCCAGGAACCACTCCAGCGCGTTGTAGCTGACGTTGAGCACCCGCAGCCGCGTGAGGCGGAAGTCCACGATGCACGGCAGGTTGTTGTAGGCCAGGTTGAGGCGCCGCAGCCCCGCCAGGCCGTCGAAGGCGCCCGCCTCGATCTCGAAGATGTAGTTGCGCTGCAGGTCGAGCTCGCGGAGGTGCCGCAGGCCCTCGAACACCGACTCGTCGAGCCGCATGATGGCGTTGCGCGCCAGCGCTAGCGACTCCAGCGACGCCACGTGGCGCAGCAGGGCGGCCACCATGTCTTCCGTCAGGGCGTTCCCCGACAGGTCGAGCGTCCGCAGAGCCCGCAGGCCCCGGAAGGCGGCCGCCGCGTCCCGGTAGCTCTCGGCCAGGCGGTTGTCGGGCAGCGCCAGGCTGCGCACGCGGGCCTGGCCTCGGAAGGCGGCGCGGCCGATGCGCTCGAGGCGGCAGCCGCGCAGGCTGAGGCTCTCGAGCGCCGGGTAGCGGCCCAGCGAGTGGTTCCACAGGGTCCCGAGCGGGTTGGCGTCCAGGAGGAGGCGCCGGCAGGAGGCCGGCAGGTCGGCGGGCACAGCCTCGAGGTTCCGGCCGCGGCAGTCGGCCCCTCCGTCAACCTAGGTCCCCGGACACAGCAGTCAGCGCGGAGGAGGCCCCGGGGCGCGCGCCTCCCGCAGGGACCCACAGGGACCCGCGCGGCACCGCCGCCAGCGGCCCCGGACACCCTCTTTGCTTCTCGGAAGAAGCACGGGGAAAAGCGGAACGAGGGGGGAGCTTCGCTTTGTGCAAACGGTCAGCTCGGCAAGCCGTCCAGTGACCTACCTCCACGCCCCCCGAAGTGCCCACAGACACGCCGCCAGGGCAACGAAAATAAACCCCAGCCCGTCCTACTGGGCGCCCGGCTCTCAGCGCCCCCTGCGCGAGTAGGAGCAAGCATCCCGGCGGCAGCCCCTTTCGGTTCTGCTCTTCATCAAACGGGTGACTTCGGGCTGGTTCCCTAACCGTTGGGACCTTCGTTGCTCCACTAAAATGCAAATTACGGTTTTCTCATAGAAGCTTTTTTTTTTTTTTTCCTTGAGGACTCCGTGTGATTGTTTATGTCAAACAATACAGAACCCGGCCCCTAAGTGCTTGATAAACGTTAGCTCCGATGGTTAGCCTGACTCGATTAATCTACTGTTGAGCGTTTGAACTGTTTCTAATTTCCAGAGGAACATCGGAAAGAATGTGTCAACTTCCTTTCACACTTCCCCTCCCCTCCAATGTCTTGGGCATCTTGATTGGAATCGCATTATAATTATGGGTGAATTGGGGGGATAACTGCCATCTTTACAAAGCTCGATCTCCCCCAGAAATAAGGTGTATTTCTTTCTTTGAGGAAGTGCTGGCCTTCTCCTAACAGGGACTCTCTGGAGAATGTGGTCAGGGGCTTTTCTTCAAGCTGTGAGACCCTGTGAGACCCTCACCACAGCTGCTGCGGCTATGGCATCACACCTCTGTGATTCCCTGCACCCCCACGGAATGGCTGTAAGAGCCTGAGACCTCACCATGTTCATTCTCTGATAACATGGGGCTTAGGCAAGGGGGCCACCTGAGCTCTCAAACTCTCAGCCTTCAAAGAGCCTCACCTAATCCACTCTTGGAGCTCCCTGCCAGCCGACCCCTGACCCCTGCTCCTGCGCGCCAGGCTGGAGAGGGTCAGGCAGGGGGTCTAGCCTGAACCCTAAAAGGCTATCCAAGAACTCACACTTTATTCCCTCCTCTTTCCCGAATTAGCTCCCTTCACGGGAATTAATCTTCCATTGCTTCTGTAAGGGAATAATGGAAGTCTGTAGTAGCACAGCCTAACAACAAGAATAACAGATAAGACACGCAGCTGCTACTACATACAAGGCTCTGTTCTGGGAGTTTTATATACACTAACCCATTTCATCATCATGACAATGCAGGGTTAGGGTATCATTGGTTGGTACCACTACTCCATATCTCACAGAGGAGGAAACTGAGACACAGAGTGCCCCTCCTGCCACTGTCACCAGCCAGTAAGCTGGGGTTCAAACCTGGTCTGGCTCATAACCCCCACTCCATACTGGAAAATACCACACAGCATAGTGGTTAGAGGTTACTAAAACTGGCTAAGAATCAAGACCAGCTGGGTTTTTCAGATTTATCAGCTTTAAGAACATATTTTCGAACGTAGGTATTAACCCCAACATTCAAGTCTAGTATATAACAGGACCTACCTGAGAAATGTTTATTAAATGTATGTCTCCCAAGCAGACTTTTGGTATCATGGACTTATAGGCAAGGGAGAAAATTTCCAGAAATGTGCTCAGTTGTTATGAGCCAAGTCTGTTTCCACATATAGGCTGAAAGCCCCGGAGAGGGTAAACTGGAAAAGCTCAGCTCTCCACTCCCTGAATCATCTTAAGCCTGAATGTGATAAGGATGTTGGTCTGCAGCACAGCGAGGGCAGCTGTTTGCATGTCTGCTGTTGGCTCATAGACAAGCTCTGAGTCAGGGTTTACCCAACTTTACTTCTATGCCCTAGACAGGGATTCTGATACCATTAGTGGAGCTCAATCATCCAGATTTTTAACAAGGTGTTCTTGTTCCGGGTATCTGACCTAGGCCTGGCCCTTCCCAGGTATCATCTTAACCTTTGGTTAAGGAGCAGCTTGCACACAGCATCGTGCCAGCCAGCTACAGAGTGATTTCAGGTTTCTTTATTCCCTGCCCTCTTTGATGGACAATCCACCAGTTTTCCAAACGGACCAATCCTTGTCAGGACAGAAGCAACAGACAGCTCAGACTTCCCGGGAAAACTCACCAACTCGCAGCCGCCTTGGGAAGCTGCTGTGGCCATTCCACTTCGATTTCTCCATTCCAAGGTCAAGAAGTGAAAACCCAGGCAGAGCCAGAGGGGCAGTAACTCCATCTCAAGTGCAGCACTGTGGACAGAGGGCAAGGAAAAAATGGGTAAGAGAAGGACATGCTCAAAGGCTGCTTTGTGCTCTTGGTAGAAGGAGCCAGTTCCCAGCTATGTCTGGTCTTGGAGGCCCACAGCTATAAGGAGGTGGAAACCCACAGATTATTCAAATACCTCGTTAGCCAACACTTTCAAGCTTTCATCGCAACTTATTTTTGTTTTGCCTCTACATTTGATGTACAGGTGGCTGAACGCTGAAACTTTAAGATCCCACCAACAGAAGAGAGAGGCAAAGGACTTGAGGAACTAGGTCTGAAGTCACCTGGAGTTTGGCATGTTTTGTAGTTCTGCTGAAGTTTTCCTCCCAGACCTCAAATCTGCCTGAAGCATCTTCTGAGCTCCATAAATATTTGCCAAATGAATAAATGAGTGAAAGAATGCTGAAATGGGATTGAAACAATAATTGTAGCTTCTGGTCCCATAGAGTTAGTAATTACTATGTTGACATGAGGTTTTTAGGAGGGTAGATCTCACTGGTTAACTCATTTGGATACAGCCTTCTGGAAAAAAAAAAAAAAGGACTTTGGTATTTTGCCTGGATAAGAGAAAACACTGAGGGGCAAACGAAAAGTAATCTTCAGATATAGTAAGTATTATTGATGAACTTTGGTCGCCAGCCCTCTTACCTGGCCAGTAAACACAAAACAGGAACCATGAGAAGGCTTAAAATTACACATATAGCAACAATTTTAGAACTGAGAGAAACCATGATGGAAATCTACTATACCCTCTGCCATCACAGCTCTAGAGGAGAACGTTCAAAGGCCCAGAGACAATAGGGCCTTATTCGAGGCTCCAGATCAACTTAGGAGCAGGGCTGAGAACAGACCCCAGGGTCCCCCCTCTGAGCTCCAGGATGAGGAACCAACATAGTTTCCCTCCCTGAAGGTGCTGTTGAACTGACTGCCCTCCTGTTGGGAGGGCTTATAGCCCAGTGGCATTTCCGTCTCAGCTCTGCGTTCCTCACAATCAGAGGAAGTGCCTGGCCCAGCATTTCATCTGCCCCGTCCTCTCCTTGCCATCTGCCTCTGGAAGGACCACAGGGCCTGTTTCCTAGTCTCCGAAGCCAGCAGCACGAGCACTAATCTGAACCTCCTCACCCATTCCAGGGGACCCACATCCAGGCCACCTTGGGCCCCTTCCTCTTTCTCTTTCTTTGAATGAGTTTACACATCTCTGAGGCTAACTTTAACTTCCTAGTCAGATCTGAATACTCAGCAGTGAAAACAGACTAGCAGAAAAACAAAGTGAAACCAGGTAAATCAACTTTAGCCTTCACTTCAGGTCAGGTCAGCTCTCCTTACCACAGAGGGAACCTCTAATTCAGAATGCATCAGTCTGTGCCGGACACTGGGAATCCCCTTCCTAGCCCTCCTTCCGCTTCTGCACCTGTGCAGGAACTACTACCTCAGGGCATGTACAGGGCACAGATGGCAAAAGGAGAGCCATATGGGCTCTGTCCTTAGGATCATCCCAGGAAACACACACAGGCACAGGAAACAACCTTGGGATCACTGCCCACCTTGAGATAAGGTTACCAGATTTAGCAAATTACAGGATGCCATTTGGATGTAAGATAACAACTTTTTTTTTTTTTAAGATTTTACTTATTCATGAAATACACACACACACAGAGGCAGAGACACAAGCAGGCTCCACACATGGAGCCCGACGCCGGACTCTATCCCAGTTCTCCAGGGTCACACCCCGGGCTGAAGGTGGCGCTAAACCGCTGAGCCACCCGGGCTGCCCCAAATAACTTCTTAGTGTAAATATGTCCCATGCAATATTTCGGTCATACTTATACTAAAGAAATTCAATGTTTATATGACATTCAAACCTCACTGGGTGTCCTGTATTTTATTGAAGACAGATGGACGCCTGGGTGGCTCAGCGGTTGAACGCCTGCCTTCGGCTCAGGGCCTGATCCTGGAGTCCTGGGATCGAGTCCGACGTCGGGCTCCCTACATGGAGCCTGCTTCTCCCTCTGCCTGTGTCTCTGCCTCTCTCTCTCTCTCTCTCTCTCTCTCTCTGTGTGTGTCTGTCATGAATAAGTAAATAAATCTTTAAAAAAAAAAAAAAAAAACAGGGAACCATGGACTTGTCCCTTCCCTTCCTCCCTCACACCCTCTGTCAGGCTTGGGATGGTACATGCTACTGTGACAATGACCCTTCCAGAACAGTCAATTTCAATTTATACTGAAGACTGGAATGCTAGATAGGCCTGATGTCATGCCCAGAGTATGATTTTAATTTCTGGGTCAATGAGAAAATTTCTGCAAATTTAAAATCTATTTTCTCCTTCCTCCTAAACTTAGCCAACCAGGAAAGAAAAATTATTGCCCTTCCCTCTGGGCAAGTCTTTCTCTCATGAGGCAGCATGGGAAAATTATGGGATTTAGAATCAGACAGACCAGGGTTTGAATTCTGGCTCCAGTATTTGTTTTTTTGTCCTTGAGCAATTCATTTAAAGTCTCCAAGACTCAGATAATCCTTCTATAAAGTGGGGATAATAATAACTATTCAGAGTTTTTATAAGATCAAGCAGTATATGTGTAAGTGCTTCATTAACTATGAAGGTAGTTAATAACATAATTACTATTTATGAGTTTTAAACACCATTGAGCCCATTGACTGGTGGTTATGTGTAATCTCCAGGGTTATTTAACAGTTGCACAAAGAAGGGAAAAGAATGAAAAATTTGGATGGAAGAATAAATATATCATTATACCAACTGAATATGTGAAAAGTATGCAGGAAGATTGCATTACAATTCTATGTTAATTATTTTTTATGTTAATAAATTCTATAACAAGGTTAATCCCAGTAACAGATGAGTATGCTGTTGAGAGCTGTTTGTCCTGATAGATGTCTTACCCTGCTCTGTATCACAGGGAGCTGACTTTTTTTTTTAAAGAATTTATTTATTTATTCATGAGACACAGAGATAGGCAGAGACACAGGCAGAGGGAGAAGCAGGCTCCACACAGGGAGCCTGACGTGGGACTCGATCCCAGGACCTCGGGGTCACGCCCTGAGCCAAAGGCAGCCGTTCAACCACTGAGCCACCCAGGCGTCCCCGTCCTTGAGCTTTTGCTGGCGACTCCTAGACTCCAGTAACATCTTCCTGCCTTTACCTTTCCCCTACCTAGGGCAGATCACAACTTCCTGAAATTGCTAACCTCTGAGTTGACTACTTGCCAGTTACCTTCTCAGCCTTTTCTATCAGGTGAAGCCAATTTCCTGCATTAAATTTTCTCTTTAGAGACGCCTGGGTGGCTCAATGGTTGAGCATCTGCTTCGGCTCCGGTCGTGATCCCGGGGGTCCTGGAATCGAGTCCCACATCGAGCTCCCCGCAGGAGCCTGCTTCTCCCTCTTCCTGTCTCTGCCTCTCTCTCTGTGTCTCTCATGAAAAAATAAATAAAATCTTTTAAAAATAAAAATAAAAAATAAATTTCCTCTTTAAAAAATAATCTAGGTGTTTCTGTTTCCTGGTTGGACCCTAACAGATACAATGATGTAAGTGAGAATGGCTTTGGATCAGTCCTAAACAAAAAGGCATACAATGACTCTGAAAAGAATAAAAAGCTTTCAAAATTAATAACCATTCAGGTTGAGAAACACTATTTCAGGAGTATATAGGATTCCTCGAAGCCATTGCACTGCAAAGAGTACAAGATGAGTTTGGATGCCAAATCTCACTGAAAATCCCATGAACCTTCTACTGTGTACATACAACTGCTTCCCCCCACACACACCCAAAATTAACTTCCTTTGGGTGAGGATCACTCAACAGAGTCTCTAGCTATTAACAGAGAATCTAAGCTTGTGGCAATAATAACTGCCCTTCAATCTCTCTGACATCTTCTAGAAAATACATCTTTTATAAAGTCAAATCATCTTAACTACATATTTTGTAGAGAAAGAGAAGTGAAAGGAAAATAATTATAATGGAGGGCATACATGGCAGTATAACATTAATAATTTAAATGAGATAACCTGAAACCTCCCCTCACTATAATTAAAAGGGCCTGGATCCATGGTTCCCATTTCATGGACTGTGAACCATTGCAGGAGCCACAGAGGAACTGTAGCCACAAGGAACTGCAAATCAACCCAAGTAGGGCTTGAATAAGTATCACGTCTCCTCCTGGTCTGGGTGACCACTGGGAAAGTCCCCCGTATAAAAGCTGAGGTCCTGACACGAGAAGCAGATGGCATTAACAGACTCTGCTTGTATCTTCCTAAACCAGGTAACAAGATCGAAGAGTTCCTTCCAAGTGTGAAGGCAAAAAAATGGTAAGTCCTGCTCTCTTTTATACAATCGACAATTCTATATTCTTTTATTCAGTTGACAATTTCTATACGGTCTCTATATATTTTTTTTTATTTTATTCATGATAGTCACAGAGAGAGAGACAGAGAGGCAGAGACATAGGCAGAGGGAGAAGCAGGCTCCATGCACCGGGAGCCCGACGTGGGATTCGATCCCGGGTCTCCAGGATTGCGCCCCGGGCCAAAGGCAGGCGCCAAACCACTGCGCCACCCAGGGATCCCACGGTCTCTGTATTTTATCCAGTCATGGTTTTCATGATCATGGCTAATGCCAGAGATTGTGAGCTTCTGATTAATGAAAAGCTTTGAAAGACAAGGCACTATGGAGCCAGGTGCTAGCAGGACAAGCACTGTAGCACGTCTGTAAACACATCTCACTTGGAGATATTAAGATTATAAATCCTACCTTCTGGGAGAGTCAAGTTCTCTTAGTATTACATTTATATTTCTTCTTCATCTTCTAACTACTCTGTGTTCAATCATCACAAAATGTTCTTGTCGGTTCTTCTCTATGAAGTCCTTGCAATATCAGGACCTCCAATGCTTCATGGCATCCCCTATGCAGTCATTAGTCTTGAGACTAAGCATTCTAATTGGCTATCATGGAAACCTGTGATTCGACCCACATCAATCCCATGTCTATACAGTATTTCTTTTAAAAAAATTAATGTATTTATTTTAAGGAAGCTCCATGCCCAACGTAAGGCTCAAACTTTGGACCCTAAGATCAAGAGCCGCACACTCTACCAACAGAGCGGAGCCAGCCAGGTCCCCCTATAGTGTTCCTTTTTATTTTTTATTTTATTACATATTTTTAAAGATTTTATCTATTTATTCATGAGAGACACACACAGAGAGAGAGAGAGGCAGAGACACAGGCAGAGGGGGAAGCAGGCTCCATGCAGGGAGCCCGATGTGGGACTCGATCCGGGGTCTCCAGGATCAGGCCCTGGGGTGAAGGCGGCGCTAAACCGCTGAGCCACCCAGGGATTCCGCCCCCCCCCCCCCCACCAGTGTTCCTTTTTAGTCAGAAATACAATATAGCTTTTTATCTGGTTCTTCTCTGTTCACACCTAGTTATAATAAATAAGTGGTGAAAACAGTTTATTTCATAAAAACAATATGAATCAAGGCTTTATAGAATAAGAGAACACTAATAGTGAGGAAGAATGCATATCAGCCATAAAAATTCCTCTTTGTTATAGAATGTATGCTTGTTTGCCTTTTCTCTTTCCACAAAATAGTAGGAGAAGCTTCTGCTTCACTGAGCCACAGAAGGGAAAGGAAGACCGAGTGGACGGTCCTTGCAAGCTGACAGGGATGGGGACATTTACTCCTTTTGGACAGGGTGCCCGGATCCGGCCAGCAGCAGCTTAGCTGTATGCTGGGGGAGCACTTTCCATATGCATTCCCATGACCACATCAGTTCTGGGCTCAGGACCACTTGAATGGAAGACGATGGCGACATGCAGGCTAAGGAATGGCTTCAGTGAGGGGACATGCGGGTTTTGCTTGCTTTTGCAGTGGATAGGGAAGAAAGTTGTGAGTGCAATCTTTAAACAGGTCTCTGCTTCTTGAAGTCCTGAAATTTCCCTGTTCCCACCATCACAAAATTCAAAATTGTTCAGGGGGTGCAGCAGCATCCCTAGTTTTGTTAGATCATCTAACACTTAAACATACACGTATACTACTTTTTTCCCCCCAAATGCATGTAGATTTTCCTGTATTAATAAAATAAAACTTTTTTTAAAGGGTAACTCATTCCAAATATTCTTAATCAGTGGGTAGTAAAACACAACCATATGGAAAGGCCAATCTACAGGTATTTTTGTCCATAAAAAGATCTCCTCAAACTAAAAGTTTGGGAATATTAAGTAATAAGTCTGACTTGCGTTTTGGTTTTGTTGTGTGGGAAGGTTTTAATTCCTTTTCAGGAAAGGATGCTGGATTTATAGTATTCAGGGGCACCCTGAATATCAGCTCACTCCCACATCGTCACCTGCCCACCCCCTCTCACCCCTGCTACTACAGAGCTGGGACTGCACCCTCTTTGCTAAAGGCGCTATCGCTAAGTATTAAGAGTGTTAAAATACATTAGCATGTGAGTGTTAAGAGTGTCAAACATACATTAGCATGTAATTGAGAATTTTCTCCTCTAAATAATCAGATAAGCTGAACAAGCTGTAAACAGAGGGGTCTTTGGAGAAAGCTAGTAACTCTCAGAGGTGCTATGTCAGGAACAAATCTTTGTAGACCGGTCTGAGGGGAATTAATCTCTAGAAGCAGAGAAGTGCGGGGGTGTGAATGTGTGAGGTTGACACACACCAGTGAATGTGAAAGGTACGGGTGCTAGTGAGAGGTCTCCATAGAAAGGGAATCTGCCTTTGTTTAAAAATAAAAGAGCAAATCCCACCTGGGATCCTGGGAGAAAGGGAAGGGCAGCTGGTCACACACCACAGAGACTAGATAATAAAGAACAGAAACCCCAGTCTGTGACCACTTCAAATAATTCCTACTACCAAGAAATATTTGAAAGCCCCAGACAAATAGCTTTGGTCTCTTTGATCCATAGCAAAAAAATTAGAGTGACTTTAGCCCTCACCAAATGTTCAAACTTAGCATCTCCCACGGTGAGACCACCTGACACTCTGAGCTTCCAGGTGTGGCACCTTGGGAAACACAGAGCCCCATGTCGGCAGATAGCTTTGCTGGAAATGTTTGCCCTGGATCCAGTCATAAGGAAACAATCAGACAGACCCAGGCTGTACATTGTCCTATAAGACAACTAGCTTGGGCTCTTCAAAGAAGTCAAAGTCTTGAAACACAAAGAAAGGCAGTTAGGAGGAAAAAAAGGAGATCTGGTTACAAGTGACTAAGAAGCATAATAACCAAGTGTAATGAATGTACCTTGAGTGGATTTTGGATTTTTAAAAATCTCTAAGAGAAAAATTTGAGACAACTGAGGTAAATTTACATGGGTACTGAATGATGTGTTTTCAGATGGTATTACGTAGAAATGATATTATCAGATTATTGCTAATTTTCTTAGGTATGAAAATGACTTTTTGGTTATGTAGGAGAGTGCCCTTATTCTGGAGAAATGCATGTTGAAGTATTTAGGGGTGAAGTTTCATGATGTCTATAAGTTATGTAATCTCCTTTCACATGGCCTGAGAGAAAGAGAGGAAATAAATATGACAAATGTTAACAGCTGGTGAACAGAGGTGAAGAACTTATGGGAATTCTTTTAGTTATTTTTGCAACATTTCTGCAAGTTCAAAATGGTTTCAAAATTTAAAATTATGAAAAATTAACACATAAAAGCACAAACAGGGATGCCTGGGTGGCTCAATGGTTGAGACCCTACATTCCACCCAGGGTGTGATCCTGGGGTCCTGGGATCGAGTCCCGCATTAGGCTCCTTGCAAGGAGCCTGCTTCTCCCTCTGCCTGTGTCTTTCATGAATAAATAAATAAAATCTTAAAAAAAAAAAAAGATTCTTTCTCTACACTCCCCACCTGCACCCTCTGTAAACAAATAAAAGAAAAATAAAAGAAATAAAAAGTGCATTCTAATGAGATTCTTATAACAGGAAAATTGACCTATTTGCATACTGACAAATCATCGTGTTAGATAATTGTAGACATCATTTCTGTTTTATCTGCACATAAAACTAACTTGATTTGCAAGATTTTTGCTTGGAGAAATTGTACTGACACCAAGCAAATGGTTTAGCAAGGTATATTTACTGCTTAAAATGTAGTCTGGAAAAGGAAAGAAGAAAGGGAGGGAAAGAGGGAAGGAAAAAAAAGAAAAGTAAGAATGACATTTTGGGTCAAACTTTAAATTCAAGACGAGAGGGGCTCAAGTCCTCTGACTGAGGCCCTAGAGAAGAATGAATGAATGAATGAATGAATGAATGAATGAATAAATAAATAAATAAAACTATTCAACTCTTGAATAGTGAGTTTAGGATTACTTTGATAACTAGCTATGAAATCTCAGAAAAATGCCTAAAAATTTTAAAGACACTTTATGTTTTAGTATAAATAAGACACAAGGTGTACTTTTCAAATTGGTATATAATTCACAAACCATCTAATTCACCCTTTTAAAATGTACAATTCAGTGGTTTTTAGTATATTCACAAAGTTGTACAACCATCACCATTAATTCCAGAACATCTGCGTCACCCCACAACGAGACCCTATACCCATTGGTAGTCACTTATCCCATCCCTTGGCAACCACCAATCTACTTCCCATTCCTATGGATTTGCCTATTCTAGACATTTTATATATATTGAATCGGACAACATATGGCTTTTTTATGTCTGGCTTCTTTCACTTAGCCTCATGCTTTCAAAGTTCATCCATGTTGTAGCATGTATCAGTATTTCCTTCCTTTTATGGCTGCATAATATTGTGTTGTATGGAAAAATTTACCACATTTCTTTATGAATTCACTAATTGATGAACATTTGGATTGTTATCACCTTTTGGTTATTATGAATGATGCGTCTATGAACATTCTCGTATGAGCTGTTGTGTAGCCATGTTTTCAATTCTCTTGAGTATACATCCTGGGAATGAAATTGCTGGGTTGTAGCATAATTCTGTTTGATATTTCCAGTTTCTACATCATTTTACATTCTCACTGGCAGTGTATGAGGGTTCCAATTTCTCCTCATCCTCATCAACACTGGTTATTTCCATTCATTTTTAGTCCAACCATCCTACCAGGTATGAAGTGCTATCTCTGGGATTCTGATTTGCATTTCCCCAGTGACTAGTAATGTTGAGTATTTACATGTTTTTATTGGCCTATTTCCACATCTTCTTTGGATAAATGTCCAAAATGTACACTTTTAAATCCAAAGATTTTTAAAATTTGATTTTGGTTTCATATGTGAAAGAAAATGAAAAATAGTTATAAAAGTAAAGAACCAGTTGTAATATTTGGTCGAATTAGTATATTTCTGTATATTGCAAAGAATCAATGTTCACATGGTGAATACATCCAAAAAGAACTTGCAGGGTCGCCTGGGTGGCTCAGTCAATTGAGTGTCTGCCTTTGGCTCAGGTCATTATCCCGGGGTCCTGGGATCGAGCCCCTGCATCGGGCTCCCTGCTCAGTGGGGAGTTACTTCTCCCTCTCCCTCTGCTGCTCCTCCCTACTCATGCTCTCTCTCTCTCAAATAAATTTTTTAAAAATTAAAAGAACTTGCATACTGAGGATTGGGGTAACATGGCATTTAGAATTTTGATGTATGAATTCAGACTTCATAATTTGCTTCCCTGGCTTTCTCTCTTTTAACTTGTTAAAACATAGGCAACAATGGCTTTTAAGGACCCTTCGCCCCCAGAACTGTCTTATACCCGAAGATGGGAGAGAAAATTGGCACACTTTTTATTAAAGACAATTTTACAAAATTTATCAAAGACTGAAACCGTAGATTACTTTTGATTGAATAATTCCATTCCTAGGGGTTTATCCTAAGGAATTATAATGTATGCAAAAATATTTTTACAGAGATATTCAGTGCAATATTAGTAATAATTTTAAAAAGCAGAAACCATCTACAAGTCCAACAATGAAAGGACTGGCTAAATATGTTATGATACAACCATATGATGGGGATAATGTGCTGCAATTAAAAATGCTTCAGTGGCAATGTATTTAGCCACATGGAAAGATGTTCAGGAGCACCTGGGAGGCCCAGTCAATTAAGCATACCTTTGGCTCAGATCAAGATCTCAGGGTCCTGGGATCAAGTCCTGTGCCAGGCTCCCTGCTTAGTGGGGAGTCGGCTTCTCCATCTTCCCAACCCCAGCTCATGCTCTCTCTCTTCTCAAATGAATAAAATCTTTTTTTAAAAAGAAAGATGTTCATAATAAAATACTAAGAAAAAGAGAAAGATGCAAAAAGAGAATGCACAGTATAATCCCAAATTTGCAAAGAATATGTGTTCATCTGCATGTGCACGGAAAACAGTTGATAGGGTTCCACACCTGAATCTCAACAGTGGGGGAGAAGTCCACCTGATATTTACTTTTATCAAATCTGTATTTTTGCTTCCTTGTGTTTTCTAATTTTCCAACAATCAACTTTAATTACTATATTAAGATAAGTTTTTAAAGAATGAAATTAATCTATTGTTAATTAAAATATGTTATAATCAGAGCCTAATAAATATCACTAAAATAGAGAATTTTTTTTAAGATTCTATTTGAGAGGGAGAGAGAGAGAGAGCACGCGTCTGAGCATGAGTGTGGGAGGGGCAGAGGGAGAAGCAGACCTCCCGCTAAGCAGGGAGCCTGGTGCCGAGCTCAATCCCAGGACCCCGGGATCATGACCTGAACTGAAAGCAGACGCTTAACCGACTGAGCCACGCAGGTGCCCCTAAAAGAGAAAATTTCTTATAGGTACTTAGAATTGAAATTATTTTTTGAGTGTGCTTAAAATGACCATATTTGGAGTTAATGGAAGAAAAAAATATTGACTAGTAACTAAAGTAAGTTGTTTAATGACATTATTTTTCTTTTTCAGGGTCCAAGGGATTTAGATTTGGGGCTACCCAGGCGCCCCAAGAACTGCAGCATTTCTGAAGGGACTACCCACCAGTATTTGGAGGTGCGAACACGCAGGCCATGGAGAGGAGGTGGTACGTACAAAGCGCCGCAGGGAACGCGGTGCAATGGCTTCCAGGCACCGGTTTCAAATGCAGAGGCCTTGTTCCCACCGCAGCCCCGCACACCTGACCAGCTAGACTCCACCTGACCTTGGGAGAAGAGCCTTCACCTGGGAGGGGCCGAGGTCCGGCTGCACCTGCGTGGAGGCTGCAGGCCACAGCAGATTTTCTTCTCTTGGGCTCTTCCTATGACAACTCGGGGCAGTCAGAGTGTGGAGTGATGCTGAACTCTATCCTGCCAGACTTCGTCTCAGGGCTGTGAATGAGCCCGCGGCTTCCCTAGGTGCTCAGAGCTCAGCCCCCTAGAACCAGCGGGAGGGGACGCCTGGGGGGCTCAGCGGTTGAGCGTCTGCCTTGGGCTCAGGTTGTGATCCTGGGGTCCCGGGATCGATTTCCACATCGGGCTCCCCGCAGGGAGCCTGCTTCTCCTTCTGCCCATGTCTCTGCCTCTCTCTGTGTGTCTCTCAAGAATAAATAAATAAAATCTAAAAAAACCCAAACAAACAAACAATGGCGGTCAGTCAGTTCATTCTGTACTGTTCCAAGGTCACAGGTTTTTAAAAATGCAAATATGCTCCCTCTGGGGCAGCAACACCTTGCTCTTACGGGGCTGGTGGTGGGAATGAGTGTGTTGTCACCTTTGTTTACGAGAGACCCGCACAATCTCTGTGGACAGGCGCCCAACCAATGATGCATTACTTTCAAACCTGTCATTTCCTTTCAGTATCACAGGTTTGTTCTTTCTCACACCGCAGTGGGGCCGGAGGTGCCTCGCTCACCTCACAGGGTTGTGGGTTGTGTCAAGAATGAATGAGAGAATGGATGTGAGAAAGCTCGATATAAGGGAATGTGGAGACTTCACTGGTAAGACAAAAGTAGTGTTGGGACTAAAGGGGAGGCACAGTTCCTCTGTGCAAATAGGGAGCTGGTATTGGAATAAAGAAGACAGAAGAGGGGATCCTTGGGTGGCTCAGCGGTTTGGCACCTGCCTTTGGCCCAGTGTGTGATCCTGGAGTCCCGGGATCGAGTCCCACATCGGGCTCCCTGCATGGAGCCTGCTTCTCCCTCTGCCTGTGTCTCTGCCTCTCTTTCTCTCTGTCTCTCATGAATAAATAAATAAAAAATATTAAAAAAAAAAAAAAAAAGAAGAAGACAAGAGCAGCAGTACATTCCCCCATCCGTCTGCACTGTGGGGTGTGACCTGGGGACGTTGGGAGGAGGACACACCACTCAGTCTGTGGGAGACTCTGGGCAGGAAAGGGGTTAGAATGAGAACCAAGGCCTTACCGCCGCCCCTCCAACCTGGGTTCCCTTGAGAAGGGGCTCAATGGGGGAATGAGATGACACAGCATCCAGATAGCTGACCAGCGCGACCGGGTAGTAGTCAAGCTCCCAAATTGCTACCCAGGCTCTCAGTGGCAACAGCTAATGTTCATTGAGCGCTCACCTAGGGATAAGTGCTGTGCCAGGTGCTCGACATGTAACAGTCCTCCCCGAATCCCAGCAGGTAAATGTTATCTCCATTTCACACATGGTGAATCGAGGCTCACAAAGGCTCAGGTGATGGAGCCAGAGAATGTCAGAGCTGCTGCAGTTGAAACCCAGTCTGTGAATCCAGCAAAACTCAACCTCAACCACAAGCCCCAGCCGCCCGCGGACACTTGCTACCCATGACTAAATCGTGTATTCTCACATACTGGTTCCTCTGTGGGAAAGGCCCTTTCTCTGGTCTTCTCCAGCTGCCAACCTCCTATTCATCCTTCAAGGCCCAGTGCATGTGCCACCTCCTCATCACATCCTAATAGTTCAGGTGAGCAATGATCCATATAATAGCATAGAAAGTTGCAGCTCTTATGGAAGTTCTTTTTATCTTTTTATTATTTGCTTTTTATGTTTATGAAAAGGAATATGAGCAGTTACTAGGTATTGTTAGTGATTTAATTTTCCCCCAATATTTTATTAGGAACATTTTAAACACACAACAAAGTTGAAAGAATGTGGTACCACCGAGATTCTACTATTAACATTTTACCAAAAAAAAATTACTACTCTTGCTTTTTTCACACAGCTGTCCATCTACCTATCCTTCTATCCATTCTTCAAACCATCTTAGTTTTTGATGCATTTAGAAATAGATTGCAGTCATTGCCATTCTTCCCCCTAAATATTTTAGAATGCACATCAAGTGATTTAACTAAAAATAAAGTTACTCCTTGTTCAATCTTCTGGATCGGTTTAGTTAATTTAATGTCAATTTATTGAGATTGCAAAGTCAGCTATTTGGGGAAAAGTTTGTCTTGTTTAAAAAAAAAAAAAAGATTTGATCATCACTGCCTTACTGTTCTCAGCCAGAATTAGGAAGAAAGTAGCTTACACTGCAGTGTGAGTGGCTGATACCCTCTTTAACGAATTCACAGAGGAAAGGGAGCAATCTTTCCTCCCAAAACAACAACAACAAAAACTTCCCTCCCAAAAGAACAATGATTTTTAGGGAATTCTTGGATAAAGCCAAAACAAGTGGATCATAGCTTATTGCTATCGGGTAATAATAGCACTTGAGGTTGCAAAGGTTTCTCACAGACCTTTGATCTCAGGACTCTGCAACATTTTTACAGAATAGGCATTATTACCTCCAGTTTTTACTGGGTTAAAATACACATATAATCTGCCATTTCAAC
Organism: Vulpes vulpes; assembly: GCF_048418805.1. Taxonomy (NCBI): domain Eukaryota; kingdom Metazoa; phylum Chordata; class Mammalia; order Carnivora; family Canidae; genus Vulpes; species Vulpes vulpes. The sequence continues at coordinate 127,102,499 of NC_132780.1, read as the reverse complement.
CCTTTTGAGTGTACCACTCAGTAGCATTAAATACAGTCACACTGCCATGCAATCTCACCATCATTCTTCTCTAGAACTTTCCAGCATCCCGGGACGCCTGAGTGGCTCAGTGGTTTAGCGCCACCTTCAGCCCAGGGCCTGATGCTATAGACCGGGGATCGAGTCCCACACAGGGCTCCCTGCATGGAGCCTGCCTCTCCCTCTGCCTGTGTCTCTGCCTCTTTCTTTGTGTCTCTCATAAATAAACAAATAAAATATATTTTTTTTAAGAAACTTTCCAGTATCCCAAACTGAAACTCTGCCACTAAACAACAGTAACTCTCTGCATCCACTCCCCTCAATTCCTAGTAGCCACCGTTCGTTCTTTCTCTATACATTCTCCTATTTAGGCACCTCCTGTAAGTGGAATCGTGTCATATTGGTCCTTCTGTGCCTGGCTTATTTCATGTTCCCAAAATCCCTCCATGGGGATCCCTGGATGGCTCAGCGGTTGAGCATCTGCCTTTGGCCCAGGGCGTAGTCCTAGAGTCCCGGGATCGAGTCCCACATGGGCTCCCTGCATGGAGCCTGCTTCTCTCTCTGACTGTGTCTCTGCCTCTCTCTATCTCTCATGAATAAATAAATAAAATCTTTAAAAAAAGTCCCTCCATGTTGCAGCATGTATCAGAACTTCATTCCTGTTTATGGCTGAATAATGGTCCCATTTTATGTATAGATCATGTTCTGTTTGTCCCACTCACCTATCAGTGTGATCTTGGGCTATTTCCACCATTTGCCCATTGTGAAGAATGCTGCTGTGAACATGGGTATAAAACATCTATGTTCAAATCCATTTTCTCCATTTTACAGATAGGCAATTCAAGGCTTCACTAATTGCTCAGCAACGCCAAAACCAGAGATGAGTTTTGGCCCGGATAGGAAGTGCTGGATATGCATCTGCCTGGGAGGAATATATGTTGAGTGAAAGCTCAGCTGGCTTGCACAAGTTTGTATTTGTTGGTAAATAGGTATCCCATGAGCCTGGCCCCTCTCTTAGAACTGCCAGGCCCCCACCATGATCCAGCAACCAAGGAGGTACGCATCTGACCCAGCAGGGGCCCCAGGACCCTGCTTCTTTTTTTAAAAAAATTTTTTTTAAAGATTTTGCTTATTTATTCATGAGAGACACACAGAGAGGGAGAGGCAGAGACGTAGGCAGAGGGAGAAGCAGGCTCCATGCAGGGAGCCCAACGCGGGACTCGATCCCGGGACCCCAGGATCACGGCCTGGGCTGAAGGCGGCACTAAACCGCTGAGCCACCCAGGGATTCCGGACCCTGCTTCTAATGACAATGTCCATTCCGATTGGACAATGTCTGTACATGCGGTGTTTGATGTTCTGAATGGCACCCCTGAGTGTTCATGGGGCCATGGTCTTCGGTGGGGATGAGGTAACCTGTGTCAATGCCATGGAGTGGGGATCCCTGGGTGGCGCAGCGGTTTGGCGCCTGCCTTTGGCCCAGGGCGCGATCCTGGAGACCGGGGATCGAATCCCACATCGGGCTCCCGGTGCATGGAGCCTGCTTCTTCCTCCGCCTGTGTCTCTGCCTCTCTCTCTCTCTCTGTGACTATCATGAAAAAAAAAAAAAAGCCATGGAGTGTACCTATGACAAAGATGAGGTTCTGCAAAAGGAGCTAGAAAGTGTAAAAAAATCTGGGAATTTAGAAGTAAGAAGTAAGAAGCCAGTATTATTAAAGAGAGTAACTAGGGATTGGAGGAGGGGCTTGAGAAACTAGAACAAGAGAAAGGCCATCAGGCGAGTCCCAGGAGGAGGTCTCAGGTGTCAGTCCGGGCAGTGATAGGGAGACCATTACCGTATCTGAAGCTGAAGAAGGTGACCCAGGGCCAAGCATGGAATGACCTGAGGAGGAGAGCTCAGCCTTGGCATCGGGTGGGACCCGCAGGGAAACATCAGGAAGGCAAGAGAGACCCAAGGGACTATGATGGGTGGACCAGGAGGGGCCAGTGTCCAGCCTGACATCTAAAAAGGGGTGACATGAGGTTACTGGAGAACATGATGCGTATGTACCCCAAGACGAGCCCCTGCTGGCTCTGTGGGTATGGGGCTGCCTCAGACACTTAGGTCCTGCTTGATCAGAGTCAAGGTAAAAAAGAGCCCAAGGGCTAACTTCTGTGGAGAAGCCCCCTCCCAATTCTCTTCTTGGAGGCACAGCCGAGTTTCTTGGGGCGCGCAGCTAGCACCTGAGCACAGCGACGTTCTGGGCTGGGGCTGGACGGAGGTGTCCCTGGGTCCTCTCAGGGCTTTGTGGCCACATTCAGGCCATCGCAGGTACCAGCCTGCTCCTCACGTCCACCTTGCTACTGAGAACATGACAGGGTTCTACTTCCTCCTTCATTCCCTTTGTTCAGTCTGAAATCACTCATGCATTTCGGTGAGAAGGCACATGCGGTTTGCTCTGGAAATCAGTTGGTTTTTCCCACCCACATGCATTTCTCCTTCTGGTAACAACTCCTCAATTCCCCTTTAAGGAAACAACCCTTCCTTTTTCTTTTATCTCTTTTTTTGATTAAAAATAAAATTATTTATTTATTTAGAGACAGTGTGCAAACCAGCACGGGGGAAGGGGGGACAGAGGGAGAGGAAAGAGACTCCCAAGCAGACTCTGTGCA